>NW_022279680.1:0-88323 GCF_009193385.2 Nasonia vitripennis
GTAGGAGTCAACTATAAAATTGTAGTTGCAACTGGCGTGAGAGATGCCAGTAAGCCAAAGTCTAGACTTTCGACCTCGCATTCTGACGAAAAATGCCTACTGTGGCCGCCATCTTGTCGTGAACCCTAATACTTTTGAGTTTAAGGAGCGACATCTTTCCTCAGCGTGGGTCTTATGTTATTATTTCTATAAAAGCAACTTGCATATAGCTAGGAGTCAACTATAAAATGTAGTTTCAACTGGCGTGAGGAAGCCAGTAAGCCAAAGTCTAGACTTTCGACCCTCGCATTCTGACGAAAAATGCCTTACTGTGGCCGCCATCTTGTCGTGGACCCTAATACTTTTGAGTTTAAGGAGCGACATCTTTTCCTCAGCGTGGGTCTTATGTGTATTATTATTATAAAAGCAACTTGTATATAGCTAGGAGTCAACTATAAAATTGTAGTTACAACTGGCGTGAGAGATGCCAGTAAGCCAAAGTCTAGACTTTCGACCCTCGCATTCTGCCAGAAAATGCCTCAGAATGCGTGGATCTTGTACATATTATTTTTATAAAAGCTACTTGAATTTAGCGAGGAGTCAACTATAAAATTGTAGTTGCAACTGGCGAGAGAGAATTTTGTAAGCCAAAGTCTAGACTTTCGACCCTCGCATTCTGACGAAAAATGCCTTACTGTGGCCGCCATCTTGTCGTGGACCCTAATACTTTTGAGTTTAAGGAGCGACATCTTTTCCTCAGCGTGGATCGTAAGTGTATTATTTTTATAAAAGCAACTTGTATATAGCTAGGAGTCAACTATAAAATTGTAGTTTCAACTGGCGTGAGAGATGCCAGTAAGCCAAAGTCTAGACTTTCGACCCTCGCATTCTGACGAAAAATGCCTTACTGTGGCCGCCATCTTGTCGTGGACCCTAATACTTTTGAGTTTAAGGAGCGACATCTTTTCCTCAGCGTGGTCTTATGTGTATTATTTCTATAAATGCTACTTGCATATAGCTAGGAGTCAACTATAAAATTGTAGTTTCAACTGGCGTGAGGAAGCCAGTAAGCCAAAGTCTAGACTTTCGACCCTCGCATTCTGACGAAAAATGCCTTACTGTGGCCGCCATCTTGTCGTGGACCCTAATACTTTTGAGTTTAAGGAGCGACATCTTTTCCTCAGCGTGGGTCTTATGTATTATTATTATAAAAGCAACTTGTATATAGCTAGGAGTCAACTATAAAATTGTAGTTACAACTGGCGTGAGAGATGCCAGTAAGCCAAAGTCTAGACTTTCGACCCTCGCATTCTGCCAGAAAATGCCTCAGAATGCGTGGATCTTGTACATATTATTTTTATAAAAGCTACTTGAATTTAGCGAGGAGTCAACTATAAAATTGTAGTTGCAACTGGCGTGAGAGAATTTTGTAAGCCAAAGTCTAGACTTTCGACCCTCGCATTCTGACGAAAAATGCCTTACTGTGGCCGCCATCTTGTCGTGGACCCTAATACTTTTGAGTTTAAGGAGCGACATCTTTTCCTCAGCGTGGATCTTAAGTGTATTATTTTTATAAAAGCAACTTGTATATAGCTAGGAGTCAACTATAAAATTGTAGTTACAACTGGCGTGAGAGATGCCAGTAAGCCAAAGTCTAGACTTTCGACCCTCGCATTCTGACGAAAAATGCCTTACTGTGGCCGCCATCTTGTCGTGGACCCTAATACTTTTGAGTTTAAGGGGCGACATCTTTTCCTCAGCGTGGGTCTTATGTGTATTATTATTTTATAAAGCAACTTGTATATAGCTAGGAGTCAACTATAAAATTGTAGTTACAACTGGCGTGAGAGATGCCAGTAAGCCAAAGTCTAGACTTTCGACCCTCGCATTCTGACGAAAAATGCCTTACTGTGGCCGCCATCTTGTCGTGGACCCTAATACTTTTGAGTTTAAGGAGCGACATCTTTTCCTCAGCGTGGGTCTTATGTGTATTATTTTATTAAAGCTACTTGTATATAGCTAGGAGTCAACTATAAAATGTAGTTACAACTGGCGTGAGAGATGCCAGTAAGCCAAAGTCTAGACTTTCGACCCTCGCATTCTGACGAAAAATGCCTTACTGTGGCCGCCATCTTGTCGTGGACCCTAATACTTTTGAGTTTAAGGGGCGACATCTTTTCCTCAGCGTGGGTCTTATGTGTATTATTATTATAAAAGCAACTTGTATATAGCTAGGAGTCAACTATAAAATTGTAGTTCAACTGGCGTGAGAGATGCCAGTAAGCCAAAGTCTAGACTTTCGACCCTCGCATTCTGACGAAAAATGCCTTACTGTGGCCGCCATCTTGTCGTGACCCTAATACTTTGAGTTTAAGGGGCGACATCTTTTCCTCAGCGTGGGTCTTATGTGTATATTATATAAAAGCAACTTGTATATAGCTAGGAGTCAACTATAAAATTGTAGTTACAACTGGCGTGAGAGATGCCAGTAAGCCAAAGTCTAGACTTTCGACCCTCGCATTCTGACGAAAAATGCCTTACTGTGGCCGCCATCTTGTCGTGGACCCTAATACTTTTGAGTTTAAGGAGCGACATCTTTTCCTCAGCGTGGATCGTAAGTGTATTATTTTTATAAAAGCAACTTGTATATAGCTAGGAGTCAACTATAAAATTGTAGTTACAACTGGCGTGAGAGATGCCAGTAAGCCAAAGTCTAGACTTTCGACCCTCGCATTCTGACGAAAAATGCCTTACTGTGGCCGCCATCTTGTCGTGGACCCTAATACTTTTGAGTTTAAGGAGCGACATCTTTTCCTCAGCGTGGGTCTTATGTGTATTATTATTATAAAAGCAACTTGTATATAGCTAGGAGTCAACTATAAAATTGTAGTTACAACTGGCGTGAGAGATGCCAGTAAGCCAAAGTCTAGACTTTCGACCCTCGCATTCTGCCAGAAAATGCCTCAGAATGCGTGGATCTTGTACATATTATTTTTATAAAAGCTACTTGAATTTAGCGAGGAGTCAACTATAAAATTGTAGTTGCAACTGGCGTGAGAGAATTTTGTAAGCCAAAGTCTAGACTTTCGACCCTCGCATTCTGACGAAAAATGCCTTACTGTGGCCGCCATCTTGTCGTGGACCCTAATACTTTTGAGTTTAAGGAGCGACATCTTTTCCTCAGCGTGGATCGTAAGTGTATTATTTTTATAAAAGCAACTTGTATATAGCTAGGAGTCAACTATAAAATTGTAGTTACAACTGGCGTGAGAGATGCCAGTAAGCCAAAGTCTAGACTTTCGACCCTCGCATTCTGACGAAAAATGCCTTACTGTGGCCGCCATCTTGTCGTGGACCCTAATACTTTTGAGTTTAAGGAGCGACATCTTTTCCTCAGCGTGGGTCTTATGTGTATTATTATTATAAAAGCAACTTGTATATAGCTAGGAGTCAACTATAAAATTGTAGTTACAACTGGCGTGAGAGATGCCAGTAAGCCAAAGTCTAGACTTTCGACCCTCGCATTCTGCCAGAAAATGCCTCAGAATGCGTGGATCTTGTACATATTATTTTTATAAAAGCTACTTGAATTTAGCGAGGAGTCAACTATAAAATTGTAGTTGCAACTGGCGTGAGAGAATTTTGTAAGCCAAAGTCTAGACTTTCGACCCTCGCATTCTGACGAAAAATGCCTTACTGTGGCCGCCATCTTGTCGTGGACCCTAATACTTTTGAGTTTAAGGAGCGACATCTTTTCCTCAGCGTGGATCGTAAGTGTATTATTTTATAAAAGCAACTTGTATATAGCTAGGAGTCAACTATAAAATTGTAGTTACAACTGGCGTGAGAGATGCCAGTAAGCCAAAGTCTAGACTTTCGACCCTCGCATTCTGCCAGAAAATGCCTCAGAATGCGTGGATCTTGTACATTATTATTTTTATAAAAGCTACTTGAATTTAGCGAGGAGTCAACTATAAAATTGTAGTTGCAACTGGCGTGAGAGAATTTTGTAAGCCAAAGTCTAGACTTTCGACCCTCGCATTCTGACGAAAAATGCCTTACTGTGGCCGCCATCTTGTCGTGGACCCTAATACTTTTGAGTTTAAGGAGCGACATCTTTTCCTCAGCGTGGATCGTATGTGTATTATTTTATAAAAGCAACTTGTATATAGCTAGGAGTCAACTATAAAATTGTAGTTACAACTGGCGTGAGAGATGCCAGTAAGCCAAAGTCTAGACTTTCGACCCTCGCATTCTGCCAGAAAATGCCTCAGAATGCGTGGATCTTGTACATATTATTTTTATAAAAGCTACTTGAATTTAGCGAGGAGTCAACTATAAAATTGTAGTTGCAACTGGCGTGAGAGAATTTTGTAAGCCAAAGTCTAGACTTTCGACCCTCGCATTCTGACGAAAAATGCCTTACTGTGGCCGCCATCTTGTCGTGGACCCTAATACTTTTGAGTTTAAGGAGCGACATCTTTTCCTCAGCGTGGATCGTAAGTGTATTATTTTATAAAAGCAACTTGTATATAGCTAGGAGTCAACTATAAAATTGTAGTTACAACTGGCGTGAGAGATGCCAGTAAGCCAAAGTCTAGACTTTCGACCCTCGCATTCTGACGAAAAAATGCCTTACTGTGGCCGCCATCTGTCGTGGACCCTAATACTTTTGAGTTTAAGGAGCGACATCTTTTCCTCAGCGTGGGTCTTATGTGTATTATTTTTATAAATGCTACTTGTATAGCTAGGAGTCAACTATAAAATTGTAGTTTCAACTGGCGTGAGAGAAGCCAGTAAGCCAAAGTCTAGACTTTCGACCCTCGCATTCTGACGAAAAATGCCTTACTGTGGCCGCCATCTTGTCGTGGACCCTAATACTTTTGAGTTTAAGGGCGACATCTTTTCCTCAGCGTGGGTCTTATGTGTATTATTATTAAAAAAGCAACTTGTATATAGCTAGGAGTCAACTATAAAATTGTAGTTACAACTGGCGTGAGAGATGCCAGTAAGCCAAAGTCTAGACTTTCGACCCTCGCATTCTGCCAGAAAATGCCTCAGAATGCGTGGATCTTGTACATATTATTTTTATAAAAGCTACTTGAATTTAGCGAGGAGTCAACTATAAAATTGTAGTTGCAACTGGCGTGAGAGAATTTTGTAAGCCAAAGTCTAGACTTTCGACCCTCGCATTCTGACGAAAAATGCCTTACTGTGGCCGCCATCTTGTCGTGGACCCTAATACTTTTGAGTTTAAGGAGCGACATCTTTTCCTCAGCGTGGATCGTAAGTGTATTATTTTTATAAAAGCAACTTGTATATAGCTAGGAGTCAACTATAAAATTGTAGTTACAACTGGCGTGAGAGATGCCAGTAAGCCAAAGTCTAGACTTTCGACCCTCGCATTCTGACGAAAAAATGCCTTACTGTGGCCGCCATCTTGTCGTGGACCCTAATACTTTGAGTTTAAGGAGCGACATCTTTTCCTCAGCGTGGGTCTTATGTGTATTATTTTATAAAAGCTACTTGTATATAGCTAGGAGTCAACTATAAAATTGTAGTTACAACTGGCGTGAGAGAGATGCCAGTAAGCCAAAGTCTAGACTTTCGACCCTCGCATTCTGACGAAAAATGCCTTACTGTGGCCGCCATCTTGTCGTACCCTAATACTTTTGAGTTTAAGGAGCGACATCTTTTCCTCAGCGTGGGTCTTATGTGTATTATTTTATAAAAGCAACTTGTATATAGCTAGGAGTCAACTATAAAATTGTAGTTACAACTGGCGTGAGAGATGCCAGTAAGCCAAAGTCTAGACTTTCGACCCTCGCATTCTGACGAAAAATGCCTTACTGTGGCCGCCATCTTGTCGTGGACCCTAATACTTTTGAGTTTAAGGAGCGACATCTTTTCCTCAGCGTGGTCTTATGTGTATTATTATTATAAAAGCAACTTGTATATAGCTAGGAGTCAACTATAAAAATTGTAGTTACAACTGGCGTGAGAATGCCAGTAAGCCAAAGTCTAGACTTTCGACCCTCGCATTCTGACGAAAAATGCCTTACTGTGGCCGCCATCTTGTCGTGGACCCTAATACTTTTGAGTTTAAGGAGCGACATCTTTTCCTCAGCGTGGGTCTTATGTGTATTATTATTTAAAAGCTACTTGTATATAGCTAGGAGTCAACTATAAAATTGTAGTTACAACTGGCGTGAGAGATGCCAGTAAGCCAAAGTCTAGACTTTCGACCCTCGCATTCTGACGAAAATGCCTTACTGTGGCCGCCATCTTGTCGTGGACCCTAATACTTTTGAGTTTAAGGAGCGACATCTTTTCCTCAGCGTGGGTCTTAAGTGTATTATTTTTATAAAAGCAACTTGTATATAGCTAGGAGTCAACTATAAAATTGTAGTTACAACTGGCGTGAGAGATGCCAGTAAGCCAAAGTCTAGACTTTCGACCCTCGCATTCTGACGAAAAATGCCTTACTGTGGCCGCCATCTTGTCGTGGACCCTAATACTTTTGAGTTTAAGGAGCGACATCTTTTCCTCAGCGTGGGTCTTATGTGTATTATTATTATAAAAAGCAACTTGTATATAGCTAGGAGTCAACTATAAAATTGTAGTTACAACTGGCGTGAGAGATGCCAGTAAGCCAAAGTCTAGACTTTCGACCCTCGCATTCTGCCAGAAAATGCCTCAGAATGCGTGGATCTTGTACATATTATTTTTATAAAAGCTACTTGAATTTAGCGAGGAGTCAACTATAAAATTGTAGTTGCAACTGGCGTGAGAGAATTTTGTAAGCCAAAGTCTAGACTTTCGACCCTCGCATTCTGACGAAAAATGCCTTACTGTGGCCGCCATCTTGTCGTGGACCCTAATACTTTTGAGTTTAAGGAGCGACATCTTTTCCTCAGCGTGGATCGTAAGTGTATTATTTTTATAAAAGCAACTTGTATATAGCTAGGAGTCAAGTATAAAATTGTAGTTACAACTTGGCAGTAAGCCAAAGTCTAGACTTTCGACCCTCGCATTCTGACGAAAAATGCCTTACTGTGGCCGCCATCTTGTCGTGGACCCTAATACTTTTGAGTTTAAGGAGCGACATCTTTTCCTCAGCGTGGGTCTTATGTGTATTATTTTATAAAAGCAACTTGTATATAGCTAGGAGTCAACTATAAAATTGTAGTTACAACTGGCGTGAGAGATGCCAGTAAGCCAAAGTCTAGACATTCTGCCAGAAAAATGCCTCAGAATGCGTGGATCTTGTACATATTATTTTTATAAAAGCTACTTGAATTTAGCGAGGAGTCAACTATAAAATTGTAGTTGCAACTGGCGTGAGAGAATTTTGTAAGCCAAAGTCTAGACTTTCGACCCTCGCATTCTGACGAAAAATGCCTTACTGTGGCCGCCATCTTGTCGTGGACCCTAATACTTTTGAGTTTAAGGAGCGACATCTTTTCCTCAGCGTGGATCGTAAGTGTATTATTTTTATAAAAGCAACTTGTATATAGCTAGGAGTCAACTATAAAATTGTAGTTACAACTGGCGTGAGAGAGATGCCAGTAAGCCAAAGTCTAGACTTTCGACCCTCGCATTCTGCCAGAAAATGCCTCAGAATGCGTGGATCTTGTACATATTATTTTTATAAAGCTACTTGAATTTAGCGAGGAGTCAACTATAAAATTGTAGTTGCAACTGGCGTGAGAGAATTTTGTAAGCCAAAGTCTAGACTTTCGACCCTCGCATTCTGACGAAAAATGCCTTACTGTGGCCGCCATCTTGTCGTGGACCCTAATACTTTTGAGTTTAAGGAGCGACATCTTTTCCTCAGCGTGGATCGTAATTTTATAAAAAGCAACTTGTATATAGCTAGGAGTCAACTATAAAATTGTAGTTACAACTGGCGTGAGAGATGCCAGTAAGCCAAAGTCTAGACTTTCGACCCTCGCATTCTGCCAAAAATGCCTCAGAATGCGTGGATCTTGTACATATTATTTTTATAAAAGCTACTTTGAATTTAGCGAGGAGTCAACTATAAAATTGTAGTTGCAACTGGCGTGAGAGAATTTTGTAAGCCAAAGTCTAGACTTTCGACCCTCGCATTCTGACGAAAAATGCCTTACTGTGGCCGCCATCTTGTCGTGGACCCTAATACTTTTGAGTTTAAGGAGCGACATCTTTTCCTCAGCGTGGGTCTTATGTGTATTATTATATAAAAGCAACTTGTATATAGCTAGGAGTCAACTATAAAATTGTAGTTACAACTGGCGTGAGAGATGCCAGTAAGCCAAAGTCTAGACTTTCGACCCTCGCATTCTGCCAGAAAATGCCTCAGAATGCGAGGATCTTGTACATATTATTTTATAAAAGCTACTTGAATTTAGCGAGGAGTCAACTATAAAATTGTAGTTGCAACTGGCGTGAGAGAATTTTGTAAGCCAAAGTCTAGACTTTCGACCCTCGCATTCTGACGAAAAATGCCTTACTGTGGCCGCCATCTTGTCGTGGACCCTAATACTTTTGAGTTTAAGGAGCGACATCTTTTCCTCAGCGTGGGTCTTATGTGTATTATTATTATAAAAGCAACTTGTATATAGCTAGGAGTCAACTATAAAATTGTAGTTACAACTGGCGTGAGAGATGCCAGTAAGCCAAAGTCTAGACTTTCGACCCTCGCATTCTGACGAAAAATGCCTTACTGTGGCCGCCATCTTGTCGTGGACCCTAATACTTTTGAGTTTAAGGGCGACATCTTTTCCTCAGCGTGGGTCTTATGTGTATTATTATTTATAAAAGCAACTTGTATATAGCTAGGAGTCAACTATAAAATTGTAGTTACAACTGGCGTGAGAGATGCCAGTAAGCCAAAGTCTAGACTTTCGACCCTCGCATTCTGACGAAAAATGCCTTACTGTGGCCGCCATCTTGTCGTGGACCCTAATACTTTTGAGTTTAAGGAGCGACATCTTTTCCTCAGCGTGGGTCTTATGTGTATTATTATTATAAAAGCAACTTGTATATAGCTAGGAGTCAACTATAAAATTGTAGTTACAACTGGCGTGAGAGATGCCAGTAAGCCAAAGTCTAGACTTTCGACCCTCGCATTCTGACGAAAAATGCCTTACTGTGGCCGCCATCTTGTCGTGACCCTAATACTTTGAGTTTAAGGGCGACATCTTTTCCTCAGCGTGGGTCTTATGTGTATTATTTTTATAAAAGCTACTTATATAGCTAGGAGTCAACTATAAAATTGTAGTTACAACTGGCGTGAGAGATGCCAGTAAGCCAAAGTCTAGACTTTCGACCCTCGCATTCTGACGAAAAATGCCTTACTGTGGCCGCCATCTTGTCGTGGACCCTAATACTTTGAGTTTAAGGAGCGACATCTTTTCCTCAGCGTGGATCGTAAGTGTATTATTTTTATAAAAGCAACTTGTATATAGCTAGGAGTCAACTATAAAATTGTAGTTACAACTGGCGTGAGAGATGCCAGTAAGCCAAAGTCTAGACTTTCGACCCTCGCATTCTGACGAAAAATGCCTTACTGTGGCCGCCATCTTGTCGTGGACCCTAATACTTTTGAGTTTAAGGGGCGACATCTTTTCCTCAGCGTGGGTCTTATGTGTATTATTATTATAAAAGCAACTTGTATATAGCTAGGAGTCAACTATAAAATTGTAGTTACAACTGGCGTGAGAGATGCCAGTAAGCCAAAGTCTAGACTTTCGACCCTCGCATTCTGCCAGAAAATGCCTCAGAATGCGTGGATCTTGTACATATTATTTTTATAAAAGCTACTTGAATTTAGCGAGGAGTCAACTATAAAATTGTAGTTGCAACTGGCGTGAGAGAATTTTGTAAGCCAAAGTCTAGACTTTCGACCCTCGCATTCTGACGAAAAATGCCTTACTGTGGCCGCCATCTTGTCGTGGACCCTAATACTTTTGAGTTTAAGGAGCGACATCTTTTCCTCAGCGTGGATCGTAAGTGTATTATTTTTATAAAAGCAACTTGTATATAGCTAGGAGTCAACTATAAAATTGTAGTTACAACTGGCGTGAGAGATGCCAGTAAGCCAAAGTCTAGACTTTCGACCCTCGCATTCTGACGAAAAATGCCTTACTGTGGCCGCCATCTTGTCGTGGACCCTAATACTTTTGAGTTTAAGGAGCGACATCTTTTCCTCAGCGTGGGTCTTATGTGTATTATTATTAAAAGCAACTTGTATATAGCTAGGAGTCAACTATAAAATTGTAGTTACAACTGGCGTGAGAGATGCCAGTAAGCCAAAGTCTAGACTTTCGACCCTCGCATTCTGCCAGAAAATGCCTCAGAATGCGTGGATCTTGTACATATTATTTTTATAAAAGCTACTTGAATTTAGCGAGGAGTCAACTATAAAATTGTAGTTGCAACTGGCGTGAGAGAATTTTGTAAGCCAAAGTCTAGACTTTCGACCCTCGCATTCTGACGAAAAATGCCTTACTGTGGCCGCCATCTTGTCGTGGACCCTAATACTTTTGAGTTTAAGGAGCGACATCTTTTCCTCAGCGTGGGTCGTATGTGTATTATTTTATAAAAGCAACTTGTATATAGCTAGGAGTCAACTATAAAATTGTAGTTACAACTGGCGTGAGAGATGCCAGTAAGCCAAAGTCTAGACTTTCGACCCTCGCATTCTGCCAGAAAATGCTCAGAATGCGTGGATCTTGTACATATTATTTTTATAAAAGCTACTTGAATTTAGCGAGGAGTCAACTATAAAATTGTAGTTGCAACTGGCGTGAGAGAATTTTGTAAGCCAAAGTCTAGACTTTCGACCCTCGCATTCTGACGAAAAATGCCTTACTGTGGCCGCCATCTTGTCGTGGACCCTAATACTTTTGAGTTTAAGGAGCGACATCTTTTCCTCAGCGTGGATCGTAAGTGTATTATTTTTATAAAAGCAACTTGTATATAGCTAGGAGTCAACTATAAAATTGTAGTTACAACTGGCGTGAGAGATGCCAGTAAGCCAAAGTCTAGACTTTCGACCCTCGCATTCTGCCAGAAAATGCCTCAGAATGCGTGGATCTTGTACATATTATTTTTATAAAAGCTACTTGAATTTAGCGAGGAGTCAACTATAAAATTGTAGTTGCAACTGGCGTGAGAGATGCCAGTAAGCCAAAGTCTAGACTTTCGACCCTCGCATTCTGACGAAAAATGCCTTACTGTGGCCGCCATCTTGTCGTGGACCCTAATACTTTTGAGTTTAAGGAGCGACATCTTTTCCTCAGCGTGGGTCTTATGTGTATTATTTTTATAAAAGCAACTTGTATATAGCTAGGAGTCAACTATAAAATTGTAGTTACAACTGGCGTGAGAGATGCCAGTAAGCCAAAGTCTAGACTTTCGACCCTCGCATTCTGCCAGAAAATGCCTCAGAATGCGTGGATCTTGTACATATTATTTTTATAAAAGCTACTTGAATTTAGCGAGGAGTCAACTATAAAATTGTAGTTGCAACTGGCGTGAGAGAATTTTGTAAGCCAAAGTCTAGACTTTCGACCCTCGCATTCTGACGAAAAATGCCTTACTGTGGCCGCCATCTTGTCGTGGACCCTAATACTTTTGAGTTTAAGGAGCGACATCTTTTCCTCAGCGTGGATCGTAAGTGTATTATTTTTATAAAAGCAACTTGTATATAGCTAGGAGTCAACTATAAAATTGTAGTTACAACTGGCGTGAGAGATGCCAGTAAGCCAAAGTCTAGACTTTCGACCCTCGCATTCTGACGAAAAATGCCTTACTGTGGCCGCCATCTTGTCGTGGACCCTAATACTTTTGAGTTTAAGGAGCGACATCTTTTCCTCAGCGTGGGTCTTATGTGTATTATTATTATAAAAGCAACTTGTATATAGCTAGGAGTCAACTATAAAATTGTAGTTACAACTGGCGTGAGAGATGCCAGTAAGCCAAAGTCTAGACTTTCGACCCTCGCATTCTGCCAGAAAATGCCTCAGAATGCGTGGATCTTGTACATATTATTTTTATAAAAGCTACTTGAATTTAGCGAGGAGTCAACTATAAAATTGTAGTTGCAACTGGCGTGAGAGAATTTTGTAAGCCAAAGTCTAGACTTTCGACCCTCGCATTCTGACGAAAAATGCCTTACTGTGGCCGCCATCTTGTCGTGGACCCTAATACTTTTGAGTTTAAGGAGCGACATCTTTTCCTCAGCGTGGATCGTAAGTGTATTATTTTTATAAAAGCAACTTGTATATAGCTAGGAGTCAACTATAAAATTGTAGTTACAACTGGCGTGAGAGATGCCAGTAAGCCAAAGTCTAGACTTTCGACCCTCGCATTCTGACGAAAAATGCCTTACTGTGGCCGCCATCTTGTCGTGGACCCTAATACTTTTGAGTTTAAGGAGCGACATCTTTTCCTCAGCGTGGGTCTTATGTGTATTATTATTATAAAAGCAACTTGTATATAGCTAGGAGTCAACTATAAAATTGTAGTTACAACTGGCGTGAGAGATGCCAGTAAGCCAAAGTCTAGACTTTCGACCCTCGCATTCTGCCAGAAAATGCCTCAGAATGCGTGGATCTTGTACATATTATTTTTATAAAAGCTACTTGAATTTAGCGAGGAGTCAACTATAAAATTGTAGTTGCAACTGGCGTGAGAGAATTTTGTAAGCCAAAGTCTAGACTTTCGACCCTCGCATTCTGACGAAAAATGCCTTACTGTGGCCGCCATCTTGTCGTGGACCCTAATACTTTTGAGTTTAAGGAGCGACATCTTTTCCTCAGCGTGGATCGTAAGTGTATTATTTTTATAAAAGCAACTTGTATATAGCTAGGAGTCAACTATAAAATTGTAGTTACAACTGGCGTGAGAGATGCCAGTAAGCCAAAGTCTAGACTTTCGACCCTCGCATTCTGCCAGAAAATGCCTCAGAATGCGTGGATCTTGTACATATTATTTTTATAAAAGCTACTTGAATTTAGCGAGGAGTCAACTATAAAATTGTAGTTGCAACTGGCGTGAGAGAATTTTGTAAGCCAAAGTCTAGACTTTCGACCCTCGCATTCTGACGAAAAATGCCTTACTGTGGCCGCCATCTTGTCGTGGACCCTAATACTTTTGAGTTTAAGGAGCGACATCTTTTCCTCAGCGTGGATCGTAAGTGTATTATTTTTATAAAAGCAACTTGTATATAGCTAGGAGTCAACTATAAAATTGTAGTTACAACTGGCGTGAGAGATGCCAGTAAGCCAAAGTCTAGACTTTCGACCCTCGCATTCTGCCAGAAAATGCCTCAGAATGCGTGGATCTTGTACATATTATTTTTATAAAAGCTACTTGAATTTAGCGAGGAGTCAACTATAAAATTGTAGTTGCAACTGGCGTGAGAGAATTTTGTAAGCCAAAGTCTAGACTTTCGACCCTCGCATTCTGACGAAAAATGCCTTACTGTGGCCGCCATCTTGTCGTGGACCCTAATACTTTTGAGTTTAAGGAGCGACATCTTTTCCTCAGCGTGGGTCTTATGTGTATTATTATTATAAAAGCAACTTGTATATAGCTAGGAGTCAACTATAAAATTGTAGTTACAACTGGCGTGAGAGATGCCAGTAAGCCAAAGTCTAGACTTTCGACCCTCGCATTCTGCCAGAAATGCCTCAGAATGCGTGGATCTTGTACATATTATTTTTATAAAAGCTACTTGAATTTAGCGAGGAGTCAACTATAAAATTGTAGTTGCAACTGGCGTGAGAGAATTTTGTAAGCCAAAGTCTAGACTTTCGACCCTCGCATTCTGACGAAAAATGCCTTACTGTGGCCGCCATCTTGTCGTGGACCCTAATACTTTTGAGTTTAAGGAGCGACATCTTTTCCTCAGCGTGGATCGTAAGTGTATTATTTTTATAAAAGCAACTTGTATATAGCTAGGAGTCAACTATAAAATTGTAGTTACAACTGGCGTGAGAGATGCCAGTAAGCCAAAGTCTAGACTTTCGACCCTCGCATTCTGCCAGAAAATGCCTCAGAATGCGTGGATCTTGTACATATTATTTTTATAAAAGCTACTTGAATTTAGCGAGGAGTCAACTATAAAATTGTAGTTGCAACTGGCGTGAGAGAATTTTGTAAGCCAAAGTCTAGACTTTCGACCCTCGCATTCTGACGAAAAATGCCTTACTGTGGCCGCCATCTTGTCGTGGACCCTAATACTTTTGAGTTTAAGGAGCGACATCTTTTCCTCAGCGTGGGTCTTATGTGTATTATTTTATAAAAGCAACTTGTATATAGCTAGGAGTCAACTATAAAATTGTAGTTACAACTGGCGTGAGAGATGCCAGTAAGCCAAAGTCTAGACTTTCGACCCTCGCATTCTGCCAGAAAATGCCTCAGAATGCGTGGATCTTGTACATATTATTTTTATAAAAGCTACTTGAATTTAGCGAGGAGTCAACTATAAAATTGTAGTTGCAACTGGCGTGAGAGAATTTTGTAAGCCAAAGTCTAGACTTTCGACCCTCGCATTCTGACGAAAAATGCCTTACTGTGGCCGCCATCTTGTCGTGGACCCTAATACTTTTGAGTTTAAGGAGCGACATCTTTTCCTCAGCGTGGATCGTAAGTGTATTATTTTATAAAAGCAACTTGTATATAGCTAGGAGTCAACTATAAAATTGTAGTTACAACTGGCGTGAGAGATGCCAGTAAGCCAAAGTCTAGACTTTCGACCCTCGCATTCTGCCAGAAAATGCCTCAGAATGCGTGGATCTTGTACATATTATTTTTATAAAAGCTACTTGAATTTAGCGAGGAGTCAACTATAAAATTGTAGTTGCAACTGGCGTGAGAGAATTTTGTAAGCCAAAGTCTAGACTTTCGACCCTCGCATTCTGACGAAAAATGCCTTACTGTGGCCGCCATCTTGTCGTGGACCCTAATACTTTTGAGTTTAAGGAGCGACATCTTTTCCTCAGCGTGGATCGTAAGTGTATTATTTTTATAAAAGCAACTTGTATATAGCTAGGAGTCAACTATAAAATTGTAGTTACAACTGGCGTGAGAGATGCCAGTAAGCCAAAGTCTAGACTTTCGACCCTCGCATTCTGCCAGAAAATGCCTCAGAATGCGTGGATCTTGTACATATTATTTTTATAAAAGCTACTTGAATTTAGCGAGGAGTCAACTATAAAATTGTAGTTGCAACTGGCGTGAGAGAATTTTGTAAGCCAAAGTCTAGACTTTCGACCCTCGCATTCTGACGAAAAATGCCTTACTGTGGCCGCCATCTTGTCGTGGACCCTAATACTTTTGAGTTTAAGGAGCGACATCTTTTCCTCAGCGTGGGTCTTATGTGTATTATTTTATAAAAGCAACTTGTATATAGCTAGGAGTCAACTATAAAATTGTAGTTACAACTGGCGTGAGAGATGCCAGTAAGCCAAAGTCTAGACTTTCGACCCTCGCATTCTGACGAAAAATGCCTTACTGTGGCCGCCATCTTGTCGTGGACCCTAATACTTTTGAGTTTAAGGAGCGACATCTTTTCCTCAGCGTGGGTCTTATGTGTATTATTATTATAAAAGCAACTTGTATATAGCTAGGAGTCAACTATAAAATTGTAGTTACAACTGGCGTGAGAGATGCCAGTAAGCCAAAGTCTAGACTTTCGACCCTCGCATTCTGCCAGAAAATGCCTCAGAATGCGTGGATCTTGTACATATTATTTTTATAAAAGCTACTTGAATTTAGCGAGGAGTCAACTATAAAATTGTAGTTGCAACTGGCGTGAGAGAATTTTGTAAGCCAAAGTCTAGACTTTCGACCCTCGCATTCTGACGAAAAATGCCTTACTGTGGCCGCCATCTTGTCGTGGACCCTAATACTTTTGAGTTTAAGGAGCGACATCTTTTCCTCAGCGTGGATCGTAAGTGTATTATTTTTATAAAAGCAACTTGTATATAGCTAGGAGTCAACTATAAAATTGTAGTTACAACTGGCGTGAGAGATGCCAGTAAGCCAAAGTCTAGACTTTCGACCCTCGCATTCTGACGAAAAATGCCTTACTGTGGCCGCCATCTTGTCGTGGACCCTAATACTTTTGAGTTTAAGGAGCGACATCTTTTCCTCAGCGTGGGTCTTATGTGTATTATTATTATAAAAGCAACTTGTATATAGCTAGGAGTCAACTATAAAATTGTAGTTACAACTGGCGTGAGAGATGCCAGTAAGCCAAAGTCTAGACTTTCGACCCTCGCATTCTGCCAGAAAATGCCTCAGAATGCGTGGATCTTGTACATATTATTTTTATAAAAGCTACTTGAATTTAGCGAGGAGTCAACTATAAAATTGTAGTTGCAACTGGCGTGAGAGAATTTTGTAAGCCAAAGTCTAGACTTTCGACCCTCGCATTCTGACGAAAAATGCCTTACTGTGGCCGCCATCTTGTCGTGGACCCTAATACTTTTGAGTTTAAGGAGCGACATCTTTTCCTCAGCGTGGATCGTAAGTGTATTATTTTTATAAAAGCAACTTGTATATAGCTAGGAGTCAACTATAAAATTGTAGTTACAACTGGCGTGAGAGATGCCAGTAAGCCAAAGTCTAGACTTTCGACCCTCGCATTCTGACGAAAAATGCCTTACTGTGGCCGCCATCTTGTCGTGGACCCTAATACTTTTGAGTTTAAGGAGCGACATCTTTTCCTCAGCGTGGGTCTTATGTGTATTATTTCTATAAATGCTACTTGCATATAGCTAGGAGTCAACTATAAAATTGTAGTTTCAACTGGCGTGAGAGATGCCAGTAAGCCAAAGTCTAGACTTTCGACCCTCGCATTCTGACGAAAAATGCCTTACTGTGGCCGCCATCTTGTCGTGGACCCTAATACTTTTGAGTTTAAGGAGCGACATCTTTTCCTCAGCGTGGGTCTTATGTGTATTATTATTATAAAAGCAACTTGTATATAGCTAGGAGTCAACTATAAAATTGTAGTTACAACTGGCGTGAGAGATGCCAGTAAGCCAAAGTCTAGACTTTCGACCCTCGCATTCTGCCAGAAAATGCCTCAGAATGCGTGGATCTTGTACATATTATTTTTATAAAAGCTACTTGAATTTAGCGAGGAGTCAACTATAAAATTGTAGTTGCAACTGGCGTGAGAGAATTTTGTAAGCCAAAGTCTAGACTTTCGACCCTCGCATTCTGACGAAAAATGCCTTACTGTGGCCGCCATCTTGTCGTGGACCCTAATACTTTTGAGTTTAAGGAGCGACATCTTTTCCTCAGCGTGGATCGTAAGTGTATTATTTTTATAAAAGCAACTTGTATATAGCTAGGAGTCAACTATAAAATTGTAGTTACAACTGGCGTGAGAGATGCCAGTAAGCCAAAGTCTAGACTTTCGACCCTCGCATTCTGCCAGAAAATGCCTCAGAATGCGTGGATCTTGTACATATTATTTTTATAAAAGCTACTTGAATTTAGCGAGGAGTCAACTATAAAATTGTAGTTGCAACTGGCGTGAGAGAATTTTGTAAGCCAAAGTCTAGACTTTCGACCCTCGCATTCTGACGAAAAATGCCTTACTGTGGCCGCCATCTTGTCGTGGACCCTAATACTTTTGAGTTTAAGGAGCGACATCTTTTCCTCAGCGTGGGTCTTATGTGTATTATTTCTATAAAAGCTACTTGTATATAGCTAGGAGTCAACTATAAAATTGTAGTTACAACTGGCGTGAGAGATGCCAGTAAGCCAAAGTCTAGACTTTCGACCCTCGCATTCTGACGAAAAATGCCTTACTGTGGCCGCCATCTTGTCGTGGACCCTAATACTTTTGAGTTTAAGGAGCGACATCTTTTCCTCAGCGTGGGTCTTATGTGTATTATTATTATAAAAGCAACTTGTATATAGCTAGGAGTCAACTATAAAATTGTAGTTACAACTGGCGTGAGAGATGCCAGTAAGCCAAAGTCTAGACTTTCGACCCTCGCATTCTGCCAGAAAATGCCTCAGAATGCGTGGATCTTGTACATATTATTTTTATAAAAGCTACTTGAATTTAGCGAGGAGTCAACTATAAAATTGTAGTTGCAACTGGCGTGAGAGAATTTTGTAAGCCAAAGTCTAGACTTTCGACCCTCGCATTCTGACGAAAAATGCCTTACTGTGGCCGCCATCTTGTCGTGGACCCTAATACTTTTGAGTTTAAGGAGCGACATCTTTTCCTCAGCGTGGATCGTAAGTGTATTATTTTTATAAAAGCAACTTGTATATAGCTAGGAGTCAACTATAAAATTGTAGTTACAACTGGCGTGAGAGATGCCAGTAAGCCAAAGTCTAGACTTTCGACCCTCGCATTCTGACGAAAAATGCCTTACTGTGGCCGCCATCTTGTCGTGGACCCTAATACTTTTGAGTTTAAGGAGCGACATCTTTTCCTCAGCGTGGGTCTTATGTGTATTATTATTATAAAAGCAACTTGTATATAGCTAGGAGTCAACTATAAAATTGTAGTTACAACTGGCGTGAGAGATGCCAGTAAGCCAAAGTCTAGACTTTCGACCCTCGCATTCTGCCAGAAAATGCCTCAGAATGCGTGGATCTTGTACATATTATTTTTATAAAAGCTACTTGAATTTAGCGAGGAGTCAACTATAAAATTGTAGTTGCAACTGGCGTGAGAGAATTTTGTAAGCCAAAGTCTAGACTTTCGACCCTCGCATTCTGACGAAAAATGCCTTACTGTGGCCGCCATCTTGTCGTGGACCCTAATACTTTTGAGTTTAAGGAGCGACATCTTTTCCTCAGCGTGGATCGTAAGTGTATTATTTTTATAAAAGCAACTTGTATATAGCTAGGAGTCAACTATAAAATTGTAGTTACAACTGGCGTGAGAGATGCCAGTAAGCCAAAGTCTAGACTTTCGACCCTCGCATTCTGACGAAAAATGCCTTACTGTGGCCGCCATCTTGTCGTGGACCCTAATACTTTTGAGTTTAAGGAGCGACATCTTTTCCTCAGCGTGGGTCTTATGTGTATTATTTCTATAAAAGCTACTTGTATATAGCTAGGAGTCAACTATAAAATTGTAGTTTCAACTGGCGTGAGAGATGCCAGTAAGCCAAAGTCTAGACTTTCGACCCTCGCATTCTGACGAAAAATGCCTTACTGTGGCCGCCATCTTGTCGTGGACCCTAATACTTTTGAGTTTAAGGAGCGACATCTTTTCCTCAGCGTGGGTCTTATGTGTATTATTATTATAAAAGCAACTTGTATATAGCTAGGAGTCAACTATAAAATTGTAGTTACAACTGGCGTGAGAGATGCCAGTAAGCCAAAGTCTAGACTTTCGACCCTCGCATTCTGCCAGAAAATGCCTCAGAATGCGTGGATCTTGTACATATTATTTTTATAAAAGCTACTTGAATTTAGCGAGGAGTCAACTATAAAATTGTAGTTGCAACTGGCGTGAGAGAATTTTGTAAGCCAAAGTCTAGACTTTCGACCCTCGCATTCTGACGAAAAATGCCTTACTGTGGCCGCCATCTTGTCGTGGACCCTAATACTTTTGAGTTTAAGGAGCGACATCTTTTCCTCAGCGTGGATCGTAAGTGTATTATTTTTATAAAAGCAACTTGTATATAGCTAGGAGTCAACTATAAAATTGTAGTTACAACTGGCGTGAGAGATGCCAGTAAGCCAAAGTCTAGACTTTCGACCCTCGCATTCTGCCAGAAAATGCCTCAGAATGCGTGGATCTTGTACATATTATTTTTATAAAAGCTACTTGAATTTAGCGAGGAGTCAACTATAAAATTGTAGTTGCAACTGGCGTGAGAGAATTTTGTAAGCCAAAGTCTAGACTTTCGACCCTCGCATTCTGACGAAAAATGCCTTACTGTGGCCGCCATCTTGTCGTGGACCCTAATACTTTTGAGTTTAAGGAGCGACATCTTTTCCTCAGCGTGGATCTTATGTGTATTATTTTTATAAAAGCAACTTGTATATAGCTAGGAGTCAACTATAAAATTGTAGTTACAACTGGCGTGAGAGATGCCAGTAAGCCAAAGTCTAGACTTTCGACCCTCGCATTCTGACGAAAAATGCCTTACTGTGGCCGCCATCTTGTCGTGGACCCTAATACTTTTGAGTTTAAGGAGCGACATCTTTTCCTCAGCGTGGGTCTTATGTGTATTATTATTATAAAAGCAACTTGTATATAGCTAGGAGTCAACTATAAAATTGTAGTTACAACTGGCGTGAGAGATGCCAGTAAGCCAAAGTCTAGACTTTCGACCCTCGCATTCTGCCAGAAAATGCCTCAGAATGCGTGGATCTTGTACATATTATTTTTATAAAAAGCTACTTGAATTTAGCGAGGAGTCAACTATAAAATTGTAGTTGCAACTGGCGTGAGAGAATTTTGTAAGCCAAAGTCTAGACTTTCGACCCTCGCATTCTGACGAAAAATGCCTTACTGTGGCCGCCATCTTGTCGTGGACCCTAATACTTTTGAGTTTAAGGAGCGACATCTTTTCCTCAGCGTGGATCGTAAGTGTATTATTTTTATAAAAGCAACTTGTATATAGCTAGGAGTCAACTATAAAATTGTAGTTACAACTGGCGTGAGAGATGCCAGTAAGCCAAAGTCTAGACTTTCGACCCTCGCATTCTGACGAAAAATGCCTTACTGTGGCCGCCATCTTGTCGTGGACCCTAATACTTTTGAGTTTAAGGAGCGACATCTTTTCCTCAGCGTGGGTCTTATGTGTATTATTATTATAAAAGCAACTTGTATATAGCTAGGAGTCAACTATAAAATTGTAGTTACAACTGGCGTGAGAGATGCCAGTAAGCCAAAGTCTAGACTTTCGACCCTCGCATTCTGCCAGAAAATGCCTCAGAATGCGTGGATCTTGTACATATTATTTTTATAAAAGCTACTTGAATTTAGCGAGGAGTCAACTATAAAATTGTAGTTGCAACTGGCGTGAGAGAATTTTGTAAGCCAAAGTCTAGACTTTCGACCCTCGCATTCTGACGAAAAATGCCTTACTGTGGCCGCCATCTTGTCGTGGACCCTAATACTTTTGAGTTTAAGGAGCGACATCTTTTCCTCAGCGTGGATCGTAAGTGTATTATTTTTATAAAAGCAACTTGTATATAGCTAGGAGTCAACTATAAAATTGTAGTTACAACTGGCGTGAGAGATGCCAGTAAGCCAAAGTCTAGACTTTCGACCCTCGCATTCTGACGAAAAATGCCTTACTGTGGCCGCCATCTTGTCGTGGACCCTAATACTTTTGAGTTTAAGGAGCGACATCTTTTCCTCAGCGTGGGTCTTATGTGTATTATTTTATAAAAGCTACTTGAATATAGCTAGGAGTCAACTATAAAATTGTAGTTGCAACTGGCGTGAGAGAATTTTGTAAGCCAAAGTCTAGACTTTCGACCCTCGCATTCTGACGAAAAATGCCTTACTGTGGCCGCCATCTTGTCGTGGACCCTAATACTTTTGAGTTTAAGGAGCGACATCTTTTCCTCAGCGTGGGTCTTATGTGTATTATTTTTATAAAAGCAACTTGTATATAGCTAGGAGTCAACTATAAAATTGTAGTTACAACTGGCGTGAGAGATGCCAGTAAGCCAAAGTCTAGACTTTCGACCCTCGCATTCTGCCAGAAAATGCCTCAGAATGCGTGGATCTTGTACATATTATTTTTATAAAAGCTACTTGAATTTAGCGAGGAGTCAACTATAAAATTGTAGTTGCAACTGGCGTGAGAGAATTTTGTAAGCCAAAGTCTAGACTTTCGACCCTCGCATTCTGACGAAAAATGCCTTACTGTGGCCGCCATCTTGTCGTGGACCCTAATACTTTTGAGTTTAAGGAGCGACATCTTTTCCTCAGCGTGGATCGTAAGTGTATTATTTTTATAAAAGCAACTTGTATATAGCTAGGAGTCAACTATAAAATTGTAGTTACAACTGGCGTGAGAGATGCCAGTAAGCCAAAGTCTAGACTTTCGACCCTCGCATTCTGACGAAAAATGCCTTACTGTGGCCGCCATCTTGTCGTGGACCCTAATACTTTTGAGTTTAAGGAGCGACATCTTTTCCTCAGCGTGGGTCTTATGTGTATTATTATTATAAAAGCAACTTGTATATAGCTAGGAGTCAACTATAAAATTGTAGTTACAACTGGCGTGAGAGATGCCAGTAAGCCAAAGTCTAGACTTTCGACCCTCGCATTCTGACGAAAAATGCCTTACTGTGGCCGCCATCTTGTCGTGGACCCTAATACTTTTGAGTTTAAGGGGCGACATCTTTTCCTCAGCGTGGGTCTTATGTGTATTATTATTATAAAAGCAACTTGTATATAGCTAGGAGTCAACTATAAAATTGTAGTTACAACTGGCGTGAGAGATGCCAGTAAGCCAAAGTCTAGACTTTCGACCCTCGCATTCTGCCAGAAAATGCCTCAGAATGCGTGGATCTTGTACATATTATTTTTATAAAAGCTACTTGAATTTAGCGAGGAGTCAACTATAAAATTGTAGTTGCAACTGGCGTGAGAGAATTTTGTAAGCCAAAGTCTAGACTTTCGACCCTCGCATTCTGACGAAAAATGCCTTACTGTGGCCGCCATCTTGTCGTGGACCCTAATACTTTTGAGTTTAAGGAGCGACATCTTTTCCTCAGCGTGGATCGTAAGTGTATTATTTTTATAAAAGCAACTTGTATATAGCTAGGAGTCAACTATAAAATTGTAGTTACAACTGGCGTGAGAGATGCCAGTAAGCCAAAGTCTAGACTTTCGACCCTCGCATTCTGACGAAAAATGCCTTACTGTGGCCGCCATCTTGTCGTGGACCCTAATACTTTTGAGTTTAAGGAGCGACATCTTTTCCTCAGCGTGGGTCTTATGTGTATTATTTTTATAAAAGCAACTTGTATATAGCTAGGAGTCAACTATAAAATTGTAGTTACAACTGGCGTGAGAGATGCCAGTAAGCCAAAGTCTAGACTTTCGACCCTCGCATTCTGACGAAAAATGCCTTACTGTGGCCGCCATCTTGTCGTGGACCCTAATACTTTTGAGTTTAAGGAGCGACATCTTTTCCTCAGCGTGGGTCTTATGTGTATTATTATTATAAAAGCAACTTGTATATAGCTAGGAGTCAACTATAAAATTGTAGTTACAACTGGCGTGAGAGATGCCAGTAAGCCAAAGTCTAGACTTTCGACCCTCGCATTCTGCCAGAAAATGCCTCAGAATGCGTGGATCTTGTACATATTATTTTTATAAAAGCTACTTGAATTTAGCGAGGAGTCAACTATAAAATTGTAGTTGCAACTGGCGTGAGAGAATTTTGTAAGCCAAAGTCTAGACTTTCGACCCTCGCATTCTGACGAAAAATGCCTTACTGTGGCCGCCATCTTGTCGTGGACCCTAATACTTTTGAGTTTAAGGAGCGACATCTTTTCCTCAGCGTGGGTCGTAAGTGTATTATTTTTATAAAAGCAACTTGTATATAGCTAGGAGTCAACTATAAAATTGTAGTTACAACTGGCGTGAGAGATGCCAGTAAGCCAAAGTCTAGACTTTCGACCCTCGCATTCTGCCAGAAAATGCCTCAGAATGCGTGGATCTTGTACATATTATTTTTATAAAAGCTACTTGAATTTAGCGAGGAGTCAACTATAAAATTGTAGTTGCAACTGGCGTGAGAGAATTTTGTAAGCCAAAGTCTAGACTTTCGACCCTCGCATTCTGACGAAAAATGCCTTACTGTGGCCGCCATCTTGTCGTGGACCCTAATACTTTTGAGTTTAAGGAGCGACATCTTTTCCTCAGCGTGGGTCTTATGTGTATTATTTTTATAAAAGCAACTTGTATATAGCTAGGAGTCAACTATAAAATTGTAGTTACAACTGGCGTGAGAGATGCCAGTAAGCCAAAGTCTAGACTTTCGACCCTCGCATTCTGCCAGAAAATGCCTCAGAATGCGTGGATCTTGTACATATTATTTTTATAAAAGCTACTTGAATTTAGCGAGGAGTCAACTATAAAATTGTAGTTGCAACTGGCGTGAGAGAATTTTGTAAGCCAAAGTCTAGACTTTCGACCCTCGCATTCTGACGAAAAATGCCTTACTGTGGCCGCCATCTTGTCGTGGACCCTAATACTTTTGAGTTTAAGGAGCGACATCTTTTCCTCAGCGTGGATCGTAAGTGTATTATTTTTATAAAAGCAACTTGTATATAGCTAGGAGTCAACTATAAAATTGTAGTTACAACTGGCGTGAGAGATGCCAGTAAGCCAAAGTCTAGACTTTCGACCCTCGCATTCTGCCAGAAAATGCCTCAGAATGCGTGGATCTTGTACATATTATTTTTATAAAAGCTACTTGAATTTAGCGAGGAGTCAACTATAAAATTGTAGTTGCAACTGGCGTGAGAGAATTTTGTAAGCCAAAGTCTAGACTTTCGACCCTCGCATTCTGACGAAAAATGCCTTACTGTGGCCGCCATCTTGTCGTGGACCCTAATACTTTTGAGTTTAAGGAGCGACATCTTTTCCTCAGCGTGGATCGTAAGTGTATTATTTTTATAAAAGCAACTTGTATATAGCTAGGAGTCAACTATAAAATTGTAGTTACAACTGGCGTGAGAGATGCCAGTAAGCCAAAGTCTAGACTTTCGACCCTCGCATTCTGCCAGAAAATGCCTCAGAATGCGTGGATCTTGTACATATTATTTTTATAAAAGCTACTTGAATTTAGCGAGGAGTCAACTATAAAATTGTAGTTGCAACTGGCGTGAGAGAATTTTGTAAGCCAAAGTCTAGACTTTCGACCCTCGCATTCTGACGAAAAATGCCTTACTGTGGCCGCCATCTTGTCGTGGACCCTAATACTTTTGAGTTTAAGGAGCGACATCTTTTCCTCAGCGTGGATCGTAAGTGTATTATTTTTATAAAAGCAACTTGTATATAGCTAGGAGTCAACTATAAAATTGTAGTTACAACTGGCGTGAGAGATGCCAGTAAGCCAAAGTCTAGACTTTCGACCCTCGCATTCTGCCAGAAAATGCCTCAGAATGCGTGGATCTTGTACATATTATTTTTATAAAAGCTACTTGAATTTAGCGAGGAGTCAACTATAAAATTGTAGTTGCAACTGGCGTGAGAGAATTTTGTAAGCCAAAGTCTAGACTTTCGACCCTCGCATTCTGACGAAAAATGCCTTACTGTGGCCGCCATCTTGTCGTGGACCCTAATACTTTTGAGTTTAAGGAGCGACATCTTTTCCTCAGCGTGGATCTTATGTGTATTATTTTTATAAAAGCAACTTGTATATAGCTAGGAGTCAACTATAAAATTGTAGTTACAACTGGCGTGAGAGATGCCAGTAAGCCAAAGTCTAGACTTTCGACCCTCGCATTCTGCCAGAAAATGCCTCAGAATGCGTGGATCTTGTACATATTATTTTTATAAAAGCTACTTGAATTTAGCGAGGAGTCAACTATAAAATTGTAGTTGCAACTGGCGTGAGAGAATTTTGTAAGCCAAAGTCTAGACTTTCGACCCTCGCATTCTGACGAAAAATGCCTTACTGTGGCCGCCATCTTGTCGTGGACCCTAATACTTTTGAGTTTAAGGAGCGACATCTTTTCCTCAGCGTGGATCTTAAGTGTATTATTTTTATAAAAGCAACTTGTATATAGCTAGGAGTCAACTATAAAATTGTAGTTACAACTGGCGTGAGAGATGCCAGTAAGCCAAAGTCTAGACTTTCGACCCTCGCATTCTGCCAGAAAATGCCTCAGAATGCGTGGATCTTGTACATATTATTTTTATAAAAGCTACTTGAATTTAGCGAGGAGTCAACTATAAAATTGTAGTTGCAACTGGCGTGAGAGAATTTTGTAAGCCAAAGTCTAGACTTTCGACCCTCGCATTCTGACGAAAAATGCCTTACTGTGGCCGCCATCTTGTCGTGGACCCTAATACTTTTGAGTTTAAGGAGCGACATCTTTTCCTCAGCGTGGATCTTAAGTGTATTATTTTATAAAAGCAACTTGTATATAGCTAGGAGTCAACTATAAAATTGTAGTTACAACTGGCGTGAGAGATGCCAGTAAGCCAAAGTCTAGACTTTCGACCCTCGCATTCTGCCAGAAAATGCCTCAGAATGCGTGGATCTTGTACATATTATTTTTATAAAAGCTACTTGAATTTAGCGAGGAGTCAACTATAAAATTGTAGTTGCAACTGGCGTGAGAGAATTTTGTAAGCCAAAGTCTAGACTTTCGACCCTCGCATTCTGACGAAAAATGCCTTACTGTGGCCGCCATCTTGTCGTGGACCCTAATACTTTTGAGTTTAAGGAGCGACATCTTTTCCTCAGCGTGGGTCTTATGTGTATTATTTTTATAAAAGCAACTTGTATATAGCTAGGAGTCAACTATAAAATTGTAGTTACAACTGGCGTGAGAGATGCCAGTAAGCCAAAGTCTAGACTTTCGACCCTCGCATTCTGCCAGAAAATGCCTCAGAATGCGTGGATCTTGTACATATTATTTTTATAAAAGCTACTTGAATTTAGCGAGGAGTCAACTATAAAATTGTAGTTGCAACTGGCGTGAGAGAATTTTGTAAGCCAAAGTCTAGACTTTCGACCCTCGCATTCTGACGAAAAATGCCTTACTGTGGCCGCCATCTTGTCGTGGACCCTAATACTTTTGAGTTTAAGGAGCGACATCTTTTCCTCAGCGTGGATCTTAAGTGTATTATTTTTATAAAAGCAACTTGTATATAGCTAGGAGTCAACTATAAAATTGTAGTTACAACTGGCGTGAGAGATGCCAGTAAGCCAAAGTCTAGACTTTCGACCCTCGCATTCTGACGAAAAATGCCTTACTGTGGCCGCCATCTTGTCGTGGACCCTAATACTTTTGAGTTTAAGGAGCGACATCTTTTCCTCAGCGTGGGTCTTATGTGTATTATTTTATAAAAGCAACTTGTATATAGCTAGGAGTCAACTATAAAATTGTAGTTACAACTGGCGTGAGAGATGCCAGTAAGCCAAAGTCTAGACTTTCGACCCTCGCATTCTGCCAGAAAATGCCTCAGAATGCGTGGATCTTGTACATATTATTTTTATAAAAGCTACTTGAATTTAGCGAGGAGTCAACTATAAAATTGTAGTTGCAACTGGCGTGAGAGAATTTTGTAAGCCAAAGTCTAGACTTTCGACCCTCGCATTCTGACGAAAAATGCCTTACTGTGGCCGCCATCTTGTCGTGGACCCTAATACTTTTGAGTTTAAGGAGCGACATCTTTTCCTCAGCGTGGATCGTAAGTGTATTATTTTTATAAAAGCAACTTGTATATAGCTAGGAGTCAACTATAAAATTGTAGTTACAACTGGCGTGAGAGATGCCAGTAAGCCAAAGTCTAGACTTTCGACCCTCGCATTCTGCCAGAAAATGCCTCAGAATGCGTGGATCTTGTACATATTATTTTTATAAAAGCTACTTGAATTTAGCGAGGAGTCAACTATAAAATTGTAGTTGCAACTGGCGTGAGAGAATTTTGTAAGCCAAAGTCTAGACTTTCGACCCTCGCATTCTGACGAAAAATGCCTTACTGTGGCCGCCATCTTGTCGTGGACCCTAATACTTTTGAGTTTAAGGAGCGACATCTTTTCCTCAGCGTGGGTCGTAAGTGTATTATTTTTATAAAAGCAACTTGTATATAGCTAGGAGTCAACTATAAAATTGTAGTTACAACTGGCGTGAGAGATGCCAGTAAGCCAAAGTCTAGACTTTCGACCCTCGCATTCTGCCAGAAAATGCCTCAGAATGCGTGGATCTTGTACATATTATTTTTATAAAAGCTACTTGAATTTAGCGAGGAGTCAACTATAAAATTGTAGTTGCAACTGGCGTGAGAGAATTTTGTAAGCCAAAGTCTAGACTTTCGACCCTCGCATTCTGACGAAAAATGCCTTACTGTGGCCGCCATCTTGTCGTGGACCCTAATACTTTTGAGTTTAAGGAGCGACATCTTTTCCTCAGCGTGGATCGTAAGTGTATTATTTTTATAAAAGCAACTTGTATATAGCTAGGAGTCAACTATAAAATTGTAGTTACAACTGGCGTGAGAGATGCCAGTAAGCCAAAGTCTAGACTTTCGACCCTCGCATTCTGCCAGAAAATGCCTCAGAATGCGTGGATCTTGTACATATTATTTTTATAAAAGCTACTTGAATTTAGCGAGGAGTCAACTATAAAATTGTAGTTGCAACTGGCGTGAGAGAATTTTGTAAGCCAAAGTCTAGACTTTCGACCCTCGCATTCTGACGAAAAATGCCTTACTGTGGCCGCCATCTTGTCGTGGACCCTAATACTTTTGAGTTTAAGGAGCGACATCTTTTCCTCAGCGTGGATCTATGTGTATTATTTTTATAAAAGCAACTTGTATATAGCTAGGAGTCAACTATAAAATTGTAGTTACAACTGGCGTGAGAGATGCCAGTAAGCCAAAGTCTAGACTTTCGACCCTCGCATTCTGCCAGAAAAATGCCTTAGAATCTTGTCGTGGACCCTCTTTTGAGTTTAAGGAGCGACATCTTTTCCTCAGCGTGGGTCTTATGTTTATTATTATAAAAGCAACTTGTATATAGCTAGGAGTCAACTATAAAATTGTAGTTACAACTGGCGTGAGAGATGCCAGTAAGCCAAAGTCTAGACTTTCGACCCTCGCATTCTGACGAAAAATGCCTTACTGTGGCCGCCATCTTGTCGTGGACCCTAATACTTTTGAGTTTAAGGAGCGACATCTTTTCCTCAGCGTGGGTCTTATGTGTATTATTTTTATAAAAGCAACTTGTATATAGCTAGGAGTCAACTATAAAATTGTAGTTACAACTGGCGTGAGAGATGCCAGTAAGCCAAAGTCTAGACTTTCGACCCTCGCATTCTGCCAGAAAATGCCTCAGAATGCGTGGATCTTGTACATATTATTTTTATAAAAGCTACTTGAATTTAGCGAGGAGTCAACTATAAAATTGTAGTTGCAACTGGCGTGAGAGAATTTTGTAAGCCAAAGTCTAGACTTTCGACCCTCGCATTCTGACGAAAAATGCCTTACTGTGGCCGCCATCTTGTCGTGGACCCTAATACTTTTGAGTTTAAGGAGCGACATCTTTTCCTCAGCGTGGATCGTATGTGTATTATTTTTATAAAAGCAACTTGTATATAGCTAGGAGTCAACTATAAAATTGTAGTTACAACTGGCGTGAGAGATGCCAGTAAGCCAAAGTCTAGACTTTCGACCCTCGCATTCTGCCAGAAAATGCCTCAGAATGCGTGGATCTTGTACATATTATTTTTATAAAAGCTACTTGAATTTAGCGAGGAGTCAACTATAAAATTGTAGTTGCAACTGGCGTGAGAGAATTTTGTAAGCCAAAGTCTAGACTTTCGACCCTCGCATTCTGACGAAAAATGCCTTACTGTGGCCGCCATCTTGTCGTGGACCCTAATACTTTTGAGTTTAAGGAGCGACATCTTTTCCTCAGCGTGGGTCTTATGTGTATTATTTTATAAAAGCAACTTGTATATAGCTAGGAGTCAACTATAAAATTGTAGTTACAACTGGCGTGAGAGATGCCAGTAAGCCAAAGTCTAGACTTTCGACCCTCGCATTCTGCCAGAAAATGCCTCAGAATGCGTGGAAATTATTTTTATAAAAGCTACTTGAATTTAGCGAGGAGTCAACTATAAAATTGTAGTTGCAACTGGCGTGAGAGAATTTTGTAAGCCAAAGTCTAGACTTTCGACCCTCGCATTCTGACGAAAAATGCCTTACTGTGGCCGCCATCTTGTCGTGGACCCTAATACTTTTGAGTTTAAGGAGCGACATCTTTTCCTCAGCGTGGTCTTATGTGTATTATTTTTATAAAAGCAACTTGTATATAGCTAGGAGTCAACTATAAAATTGTAGTTACAACTGGCGTGAGAGATGCCAGTAAGCCAAAGTCTAGACTTTCGACCCTCGCATTCTGCCAGAAAATGCCTCAGAATGCGTGGATCTTGTACATATTATTTTTATAAAAGCTACTTGAATTTAGCTAGGAGTCAACTATAAAATTGTAGTTGCAACTGGCGTGAGAGAATTTTGTAAGCCAAAGTCTAGACTTTCGACCCTCGCATTCTGACGAAAAATGCCTTACTGTGGCCGCCATCTTGTCGTGGACCCTAATACTTTTGAGTTTAAGGAGCGACATCTTTTCCTCAGCGTGGGTCTTATGTGTATTATTTTTATAAAAGCAACTTGTATATAGCTAGGAGTCAACTATAAAATTGTAGTTACAACTGGCGTGAGAGATGCCAGTAAGCCAAAGTCTAGACTTTCGACCCTCGCATTCTGCCAGAAAATGCCTCAGAATGCGTGGATCTTGTACATATTATTTTTATAAAAGCTACTTGAATTTAGCGAGGAGTCAACTATAAAATTGTAGTTGCAACTGGCGTGAGAGAATTTTTGTAAGCCAAAGTCTAGACTTTCGACCCTCGCATTCTGACGAAAAATGCCTTACTGTGGCCGCCATCTTGTCGTGGACCCTAATACTTTTGAGTTTAAGGAGCGACATCTTTTCCTCAGCGTGGATCGTAAGTGTATTATTTTTATAAAAGCAACTTGTATATAGCTAGGAGTCAACTATAAAATTGTAGTTACAACTGGCGTGAGAGATGCCAGTAAGCCAAAGTCTAGACTTTCGACCCTCGCATTCTGACGAAAATGCCTTACTGTGGCCGCCATCTTGTCGTGGACCCTAATACTTTTGAGTTTAAGGAGCGACATCTTTTCCTCAGCGTGGGTCTTATGTGTATTATTTTTATAAAAGCAACTTGTTATAGCTAGGAGTCAACTATAAAATTGTAGTTACAACTGGCGTGAGAGATGCCAGTAAGCCAAAGTCTAGACTTTCGACCCTCGCATTCTGACGAAAAAATGCCTTACTGTGGCCGCCATCTTGTCGTGGACCCTAATACTTTTGAGTTTAAGGAGCGACATCTTTTCCTCAGCGTGGGTCTTATGTGTATTATTTTATAAAAAGCAACTTGCATATAGCTAGGAGTCAACTATAAAATTGTAGTTTCAACTGGCGTGAGAGATGCCAGTAAGCCAAAGTCTAGACTTTCGACCCTCGCATTCTGCCAGAAAATGCCTCAGAATGCGTGGATCTTGTACATATTATTTTTATAAAAGCTACTTGAATTTAGCGAGGAGTCAACTATAAAATTGTAGTTGCAACTGGCGTGAGAGAATTTTGTAAGCCAAAGTCTAGACTTTCGACCCTCGCATTCTGACGAAAAATGCCTTACTGTGGCCGCCATCTTGTCGTGGACCCTAATACTTTTGAGTTTAAGGAGCGACATCTTTTCCTCAGCGTGGATCTTATGTGTATTATTTTTATAAAGCAACTTGTATATAGCTAGGAGTCAACTATAAAATTGTAGTTACAACTGGCGTGAGAGATGCCAGTAAGCCAAAGTCTAGACTTTCGACCCTCGCATTCTGCCAGAAAATGCCTCAGAATGCGTGGATCTTGTACATATTATTTTTATAAAAGCTACTTGAATTTAGCGAGGAGTCAACTATAAAATTGTAGTTGCAACTGGCGTGAGAGAATTTTGTAAGCCAAAGTCTAGACTTTCGACCCTCGCATTCTGACGAAAAATGCCTTACTGTGGCCGCCATCTTGTCGTGGACCCTAATACTTTTGAGTTTAAGGAGCGACATCTTTTCCTCAGCGTGGGTCTTATGTGTATTATTTCTATAAAATGCAACTTGCATATAGCTAGGAGTCAACTATAAAATTGTAGTTACAACTGGCGTGAGAGATGCCAGTAAGCCAAAGTCTAGACTTTCGACCCTCGCATTCTGACGAAAAATGCCTTACTGTGGCCGCCATCTTGTCGTGGACCCTAATACTTTTGAGTTTAAGGAGCGACATCTTTTCCTCAGCGTGGGTCTTATGTGTATTATTTTATAAAAGCTACTTGTATATAGCTAGGAGTCAACTATAAAATTGTAGTTACAACTGGCGTGAGAGATGCCAGTAAGCCAAAGTCTAGACTTTCGACCCTCGCATTCTGACGAAAAATGCCTTACTGTGGCCGCCATCTTGTCGTGGACCCTAATACTTTTGAGTTTAAGGAGCGACATCTTTTCCTCAGCGTGGGTCTTATGTGTATTATTTTATAAAAGCAACTTGTATATAGCTAGGAGTCAACTATAAAATTGTAGTTACAACTGGCGTGAGAGATGCCAGTAAGCCAAAGTCTAGACTTTCGACCCTCGCATTCTGCCAGAAAATGCCTCAGAATGCGTGGATCTTGTACATATTATTTTTATAAAAGCTACTTGAATTTAGCGAGGAGTCAACTATAAAATTGTAGTTGCAACTGGCGTGAGAGAATTTTGTAAGCCAAAGTCTAGACTTTCGACCCTCGCATTCTGACGAAAAATGCCTTACTGTGGCCGCCATCTTGTCGTGGACCCTAATACTTTTGAGTTTAAGGAGCGACATCTTTTCCTCAGCGTGGATCGTAAGTGTATTATTTTTATAAAAGCAACTTGTATATAGCTAGGAGTCAACTATAAAATTGTAGTTACAACTGGCGTGAGAGATGCCAGTAAGCCAAAGTCTAGACTTTCGACCCTCGCATTCTGACGAAAAATGCCTTACTGTGGCCGCCATCTTGTCGTGGACCCTAATACTTTTGAGTTTAAGGAGCGACATCTTTTCCTCAGCGTGGGTCTTATGTGTATTATTTTATAAAAGCTACTTGCATATAGCTAGGAGTCAACTATAAAATTGTAGTTCAACTGGCGTGAGAGATGCCAGTAAGCCAAAGTCTAGACTTTCGACCCTCGCATTCTGACGAAAAATGCCTTACTGTGGCCGCCATCTTGTCGTGGACCCTAATACTTTTGAGTTTAAGGAGCGACATCTTTTCCTCAGCGTGGGTCTTATGTGTATTATTTCTATAAATGCTACTTGCATATAGCTAGGAGTCAACTATAAAATTGTAGTTTCAACTGGCGTGAGAGAAGCCAGTAAGCCAAAGTCTAGACTTTCGACCCTCGCATTCTGACGAAAAATGCCTTACTGTGGCCGCCATCTTGTCGTGGACCCTAATACTTTTGAGTTTAAGGAGCGACATCTTTTCCTCAGCGTGGGTCTTATGTGTATTATTTTTATAAAAGCAACTTGTATATAGCTAGGAGTCAACTATAAAATTGTAGTTACAACTGGCGTGAGAGATGCCAGTAAGCCAAAGTCTAGACTTTCGACCCTCGCATTCTGACGAAAAATGCCTTACTGTGGCCGCCATCTTGTCGTGGACCCTAATACTTTTGAGTTTAAGGAGCGACATCTTTTCCTCAGCGTGGGTCTTATGTGTATTATTTTATAAAAGCAACTTGTATATAGCTAGGAGTCAACTATAAAATTGTAGTTACAACTGGCGTGAGAGATGCCAGTAAGCCAAAGTCTAGACTTTCGACCCTCGCATTCTGACGAAAAATGCCTTACTGTGGCCGCCATCTTGTCGTGGACCCTAATACTTTTGAGTTTAAGGAGCGACATCTTTTCCTCAGCGTGGGTCTTATGTGTATTATTATTATAAAAGCAACTTGTATATAGCTAGGAGTCAACTATAAAATTGTAGTTACAACTGGCGTGAGAGATGCCAGTAAGCCAAAGTCTAGACTTTCGACCCTCGCATTCTGCCAGAAAATGCCTCAGAATGCGTGGATCTTGTACATATTATTTTTATAAAAGCTACTTGAATTTAGCGAGGAGTCAACTATAAAATTGTAGTTGCAACTGGCGTGAGAGAATTTTGTAAGCCAAAGTCTAGACTTTCGACCCTCGCATTCTGACGAAAAATGCCTTACTGTGGCCGCCATCTTGTCGTGGACCCTAATACTTTTGAGTTTAAGGAGCGACATCTTTTCCTCAGCGTGGATCGTAAGTGTATTATTTTTATAAAAGCAACTTGTATATAGCTAGGAGTCAACTATAAAATTGTAGTTACAACTGGCGTGAGAGATGCCAGTAAGCCAAAGTCTAGACTTTCGACCCTCGCATTCTGCCAGAAAATGCCTCAGAATGCGTGGATCTTGTACATATTATTTTTATAAAAGCTACTTGAATTTAGCGAGGAGTCAACTATAAAATTGTAGTTGCAACTGGCGTGAGAGAATTTTGTAAGCCAAAGTCTAGACTTTCGACCCTCGCATTCTGACGAAAAATGCCTTACTGTGGCCGCCATCTTGTCGTGGACCCTAATACTTTTGAGTTTAAGGAGCGACATCTTTTCCTCAGCGTGGGTCTTATGTGTATTATTTTATAAATGCTACTTGCATATAGCTAGGAGTCAACTATAAAATTGTAGTTACAACTGGCGTGAGAGATGCCAGTAAGCCAAAGTCTAGACTTTCGACCCTCGCATTCTGACGAAAAATGCCTTACTGTGGCCGCCATCTTGTCGTGGACCCTAATACTTTTGAGTTTAAGGAGCGACATCTTTTCCTCAGCGTGGGTCTTATGTGTATTATTTTATAAAAGCAACTTGTATATAGCTAGGAGTCAACTATAAAATTGTAGTTACAACTGGCGTGAGAGATGCCAGTAAGCCAAAGTCTAGACTTTCGACCCTCGCATTCTGACGAAAAATGCCTTACTGTGGCCGCCATCTTGTCGTGGACCCTAATACTTTTGAGTTTAAGGAGCGACATCTTTTCCTCAGCGTGGGTCTTATGTGTATTATTTTATAAAAGCAACTTGTATATAGCTAGGAGTCAACTATAAAATTGTAGTTACAACTGGCGTGAGAGATGCCAGTAAGCCAAAGTCTAGACTTTCGACCCTCGCATTCTGCCAGAAAATGCCTCAGAATGCGTGGATCTTGTACATATTATTTTTATAAAAGCTACTTGAATTTAGCGAGGAGTCAACTATAAAATTGTAGTTGCAACTGGCGTGAGAGAATTTTGTAAGCCAAAGTCTAGACTTTCGACCCTCGCATTCTGACGAAAAATGCCTTACTGTGGCCGCCATCTTGTCGTGGACCCTAATACTTTTGAGTTTAAGGAGCGACATCTTTTCCTCAGCGTGGATCGTAAGTGTATTATTTTTATAAAAGCAACTTGTATATAGCTAGGAGTCAACTATAAAATTGTAGTTACAACTGGCGTGAGAGATGCCAGTAAGCCAAAGTCTAGACTTTCGACCCTCGCATTCTGACGAAAAATGCCTTACTGTGGCCGCCATCTTGTCGTGGACCCTAATACTTTTGAGTTTAAGGAGCGACATCTTTTCCTCAGCGTGGGTCTTATGTGTATTATTTCTATAAAGTCTACTTGTATATAGCTAGGAGTCAACTATAAAATTGTAGTTTCAACTGGCGTGAGAGAAGCCAGTAAGCCAAAGTCTAGACTTTCGACCCTCGCATTCTGACGAAAAATGCCTTACTGTGGCCGCCATCTTGTCGTGGACCCTAATACTTTTGAGTTTAAGGAGCGACATCTTTTCCTCAGCGTGGGTCTTATGTGTATTATTATTATAAAAGCAACTTGTATATAGCTAGGAGTCAACTATAAAATTGTAGTTACAACTGGCGTGAGAGATGCCAGTAAGCCAAAGTCTAGACTTTCGACCCTCGCATTCTGCCAGAAAATGCCTCAGAATGCGTGGATCTTGTACATATTATTTTTATAAAAGCTACTTGAATTTAGCGAGGAGTCAACTATAAAATTGTAGTTGCAACTGGCGTGAGAGAATTTTGTAAGCCAAAGTCTAGACTTTCGACCCTCGCATTCTGACGAAAAATGCCTTACTGTGGCCGCCATCTTGTCGTGGACCCTAATACTTTTGAGTTTAAGGAGCGACATCTTTTCCTCAGCGTGGGTCTTATGTGTATTATTTTTATAAAAGCAACTTGTATATAGCTAGGAGTCAACTATAAAATTGTAGTTTCAACTGGCGTGAGAGATGCCAGTAAGCCAAAGTCTAGACTTTCGACCCTCGCATTCTGACGAAAAATGCCTTACTGTGGCCGCCATCTTGTCGTGGACCCTAATACTTTTGAGTTTAAGGGGCGACATCTTTTCCTCAGCGTGGGTCTTATGTGTATTATTTTATAAAAGCAACTTGTATATAGCTAGGAGTCAACTATAAAATTGTAGTTACAACTGGCGTGAGAGATGCCAGTAAGCCAAAGTCTAGACTTTCGACCCTCGCATTCTGCCAGAAAATGCCTCAGAATGCGTGGATCTTGTACATATTATTTTTATAAAAGCTACTTGAATTTAGCGAGGAGTCAACTATAAAATTGTAGTTGCAACTGGCGTGAGAGAATTTTGTAAGCCAAAGTCTAGACTTTCGACCCTCGCATTCTGACGAAAAATGCCTTACTGTGGCCGCCATCTTGTCGTGGACCCTAATACTTTTGAGTTTAAGGAGCGACATCTTTTCCTCAGCGTGGGTCGTAAGTGTATTATTTTATAAAAGCAACTTGTATATAGCTAGGAGTCAACTATAAAATTGTAGTTACAACTGGCGTGAGAGATGCCAGTAAGCCAAAGTCTAGACTTTCGACCCTCGCATTCTGCCAGAAAATGCCTCAGAATGCGTGGATCTTGTACATATTATTTTTATAAAAGCTACTTGAATTTAGCGAGGAGTCAACTATAAAATTGTAGTTGCAACTGGCGTGAGAGAATTTTGTAAGCCAAAGTCTAGACTTTCGACCCTCGCATTCTGACGAAAAATGCCTTACTGTGGCCGCCATCTTGTCGTGGACCCTAATACTTTTGAGTTTAAGGAGCGACATCTTTTCCTCAGCGTGGATCGTAAGTGTATTATTTTTATAAAAGCAACTTGTATATAGCTAGGAGTCAACTATAAAATTGTAGTTACAACTGGCGTGAGAGATGCCAGTAAGCCAAAGTCTAGACTTTCGACCCTCGCATTCTGACGAAAAATGCCTTACTGTGGCCGCCATCTTGTCGTGGACCCTAATACTTTTGAGTTTAAGGAGCGACATCTTTTCCTCAGCGTGGGTCTTATGTGTATTATTTCTATAAATGCTACTTGCATATAGCTAGGAGTCAACTATAAAATTGTAGTTTCAACTGGCGTGAGAGATGCCAGTAAGCCAAAGTCTAGACTTTCGACCCTCGCATTCTGACGAAAAATGCCTTACTGTGGCCGCCATCTTGTCGTGGACCCTAATACTTTTGAGTTTAAGGAGCGACATCTTTTCCTCAGCGTGGGTCTTATGTGTATTATTATTAAAAGCTACTTGTATATAGCTAGGAGTCAACTATAAAATTGTAGTTACAACTGGCGTGAGAGATGCCAGTAAGCCAAAGTCTAGACTTTCGACCCTCGCATTCTGACGAAAAATGCCTTACTGTGGCCGCCATCTTGTCGTGGACCCTAATACTTTTGAGTTTAAGGAGCGACATCTTTTCCTCAGCGTGGGTCTTATGTGTATTATTATTATAAAAGCAACTTGTATATAGCTAGGAGTCAACTATAAAATTGTAGTTACAACTGGCGTGAGAGATGCCAGTAAGCCAAAGTCTAGACTTTCGACCCTCGCATTCTGCCAGAAAATGCCTCAGAATGCGTGGATCTTGTACATATTATTTTTATAAAAGCTACTTGAATTTAGCGAGGAGTCAACTATAAAATTGTAGTTGCAACTGGCGTGAGAGAATTTTGTAAGCCAAAGTCTAGACTTTCGACCCTCGCATTCTGACGAAAAATGCCTTACTGTGGCCGCCATCTTGTCGTGGACCCTAATACTTTTGAGTTTAAGGAGCGACATCTTTTCCTCAGCGTGGATCTTAAGTGTATTATTTTTATAAAAGCAACTTGTATATAGCTAGGAGTCAACTATAAAATTGTAGTTACAACTGGCGTGAGAGATGCCAGTAAGCCAAAGTCTAGACTTTCGACCCTCGCATTCTGACGAAAAATGCCTTACTGTGGCCGCCATCTTGTCGTGGACCCTAATACTTTTGAGTTTAAGGAGCGACATCTTTTCCTCAGCGTGGATCTTATGTGTATTATTTTTATAAAAGCAACTTGTATATAGCTAGGAGTCAACTATAAAATTGTAGTTACAACTGGCGTGAGAGATGCCAGTAAGCCAAAGTCTAGACTTTCGACCCTCGCATTCTGACGAAAAATGCCTTACTGTGGCCGCCATCTTGTCGTGGACCCTAATACTTTTGAGTTTAAGGAGCGACATCTTTTCCTCAGCGTGGGTCTTATGTGTATTATTTCTATAAATGCAACTTGTATATAGCTAGGAGTCAACTATAAAATTGTAGTTACAACTGGCGTGAGAGATGCCAGTAAGCCAAAGTCTAGACTTTCGACCCTCGCATTCTGCCAGAAAATGCCTCAGAATGCGTGGATCTTGTACATATTATTTTTATAAAAGCTACTTGAATTTAGCGAGGAGTCAACTATAAAATTGTAGTTGCAACTGGCGTGAGAGAATTTTGTAAGCCAAAGTCTAGACTTTCGACCCTCGCATTCTGACGAAAAATGCCTTACTGTGGCCGCCATCTTGTCGTGGACCCTAATACTTTTGAGTTTAAGGAGCGACATCTTTTCCTCAGCGTGGGTCTTATGTGTATTATTTCTATAAAAGCTACTTGCATATAGCTAGGAGTCAACTATAAAATTGTAGTTTCAACTGGCGTGAGAGATGCCAGTAAGCCAAAGTCTAGACTTTCGACCCTCGCATTCTGACGAAAAATGCCTTACTGTGGCCGCCATCTTGTCGTGGACCCTAATACTTTTGAGTTTAAGGAGCGACATCTTTTCCTCAGCGTGGGTCTTATGTGTATTATTTTATAAAAGCAACTTGTATATAGCTAGGAGTCAACTATAAAATTGTAGTTACAACTGGCGTGAGAGATGCCAGTAAGCCAAAGTCTAGACTTTCGACCCTCGCATTCTGACGAAAAATGCCTTACTGTGGCCGCCATCTTGTCGTGGACCCTAATACTTTTGAGTTTAAGGAGCGACATCTTTTCCTCAGCGTGGGTCTTATGTGTATTATTTTATAAAAGCAACTTGTATATAGCTAGGAGTCAACTATAAAATTGTAGTTACAACTGGCGTGAGAGATGCCAGTAAGCCAAAGTCTAGACTTTCGACCCTCGCATTCTGCCAGAAAATGCCTCAGAATGCGTGGATCTTGTACATATTATTTTTATAAAAGCTACTTGAATTTAGCGAGGAGTCAACTATAAAATTGTAGTTGCAACTGGCGTGAGAGAATTTTGTAAGCCAAAGTCTAGACTTTCGACCCTCGCATTCTGACGAAAAATGCCTTACTGTGGCCGCCATCTTGTCGTGGACCCTAATACTTTTGAGTTTAAGGAGCGACATCTTTTCCTCAGCGTGGATCGTAAGTGTATTATTTTTATAAAAGCAACTTGTATATAGCTAGGAGTCAACTATAAAATTGTAGTTACAACTGGCGTGAGAGATGCCAGTAAGCCAAAGTCTAGACTTTCGACCCTCGCATTCTGACGAAAAATGCCTTACTGTGGCCGCCATCTTGTCGTGGACCCTAATACTTTTGAGTTTAAGGAGCGACATCTTTTCCTCAGCGTGGGTCTTATGTGTATTATTATTATAAAAGCAACTTGTATATAGCTAGGAGTCAACTATAAAATTGTAGTTACAACTGGCGTGAGAGATGCCAGTAAGCCAAAGTCTAGACTTTCGACCCTCGCATTCTGCCAGAAAATGCCTCAGAATGCGTGGATCTTGTACATATTATTTTTATAAAAGCTACTTGAATTTAGCGAGGAGTCAACTATAAAATTGTAGTTGCAACTGGCGTGAGAGAATTTTGTAAGCCAAAGTCTAGACTTTCGACCCTCGCATTCTGACGAAAAATGCCTTACTGTGGCCGCCATCTTGTCGTGGACCCTAATACTTTTGAGTTTAAGGAGCGACATCTTTTCCTCAGCGTGGGTCTTATGTGTATTATTTTATAAAAGCAACTTGTATATAGCTAGGAGTCAACTATAAAATTGTAGTTACAACTGGCGTGAGAGATGCCAGTAAGCCAAAGTCTAGACTTTCGACCCTCGCATTCTGCCAGAAAATGCCTCAGAATGCGTGGATCTTGTACATATTATTTTTATAAAAGCTACTTGAATTTAGCGAGGAGTCAACTATAAAATTGTAGTTGCAACTGGCGTGAGAGAATTTTGTAAGCCAAAGTCTAGACTTTCGACCCTCGCATTCTGACGAAAAATGCCTTACTGTGGCCGCCATCTTGTCGTGGACCCTAATACTTTTGAGTTTAAGGAGCGACATCTTTTCCTCAGCGTGGGTCTTATGTGTATTATTTCTATAAAAGCAACTTGCATATAGCTAGGAGTCAACTATAAAATTGTAGTTTCAACTGGCGTGAGAGATGCCAGTAAGCCAAAGTCTAGACTTTCGACCCTCGCATTCTGACGAAAAATGCCTTACTGTGGCCGCCATCTTGTCGTGGACCCTAATACTTTTGAGTTTAAGGAGCGACATCTTTTCCTCAGCGTGGGTCTTATGTGTATTATTTTATAAAAGCAACTTGTATATAGCTAGGAGTCAACTATAAAATTGTAGTTACAACTGGCGTGAGAGATGCCAGTAAGCCAAAGTCTAGACTTTCGACCCTCGCATTCTGACGAAAAATGCCTTACTGTGGCCGCCATCTTGTCGTGGACCCTAATACTTTTGAGTTTAAGGAGCGACATCTTTTCCTCAGCGTGGGTCTTATGTGTATTATTTTATAAAAGCAACTTGTATATAGCTAGGAGTCAACTATAAAATTGTAGTTACAACTGGCGTGAGAGATGCCAGTAAGCCAAAGTCTAGACTTTCGACCCTCGCATTCTGCCAGAAAATGCCTCAGAATGCGTGGATCTTGTACATATTATTTTTATAAAAGCTACTTGAATTTAGCGAGGAGTCAACTATAAAATTGTAGTTGCAACTGGCGTGAGAGAATTTTGTAAGCCAAAGTCTAGACTTTCGACCCTCGCATTCTGACGAAAAATGCCTTACTGTGGCCGCCATCTTGTCGTGGACCCTAATACTTTTGAGTTTAAGGAGCGACATCTTTTCCTCAGCGTGGATCGTAAGTGTATTATTTTTATAAAAGCAACTTGTATATAGCTAGGAGTCAACTATAAAATTGTAGTTACAACTGGCGTGAGAGATGCCAGTAAGCCAAAGTCTAGACTTTCGACCCTCGCATTCTGACGAAAAATGCCTTACTGTGGCCGCCATCTTGTCGTGGACCCTAATACTTTTGAGTTTAAGGAGCGACATCTTTTCCTCAGCGTGGGTCTTATGTGTATTATTTTTATAAAAGCAACTTGTATATAGCTAGGAGTCAACTATAAAATTGTAGTTACAACTGGCGTGAGAGATGCCAGTAAGCCAAAGTCTAGACTTTCGACCCTCGCATTCTGCCAGAAAATGCCTCAGAATGCGTGGATCTTGTACATATTATTTTTATAAAAGCTACTTGAATTTAGCGAGGAGTCAACTATAAAATTGTAGTTGCAACTGGCGTGAGAGAATTTTGTAAGCCAAAGTCTAGACTTTCGACCCTCGCATTCTGACGAAAAATGCCTTACTGTGGCCGCCATCTTGTCGTGGACCCTAATACTTTTGAGTTTAAGGAGCGACATCTTTTCCTCAGCGTGGATCGTAAGTGTATTATTTTTATAAAAGCAACTTGTATATAGCTAGGAGTCAACTATAAAATTGTAGTTACAACTGGCGTGAGAGATGCCAGTAAGCCAAAGTCTAGACTTTCGACCCTCGCATTCTGACGAAAAATGCCTTACTGTGGCCGCCATCTTGTCGTGGACCCTAATACTTTTGAGTTTAAGGAGCGACATCTTTTCCTCAGCGTGGGTCTTATGTGTATTATTATTATAAAAGCAACTTGTATATAGCTAGGAGTCAACTATAAAATTGTAGTTACAACTGGCGTGAGAGATGCCAGTAAGCCAAAGTCTAGACTTTCGACCCTCGCATTCTGCCAGAAAATGCCTCAGAATGCGTGGATCTTGTACATATTATTTTTATAAAAGCTACTTGAATTTAGCGAGGAGTCAACTATAAAATTGTAGTTGCAACTGGCGTGAGAGAATTTTGTAAGCCAAAGTCTAGACTTTCGACCCTCGCATTCTGACGAAAAATGCCTTACTGTGGCCGCCATCTTGTCGTGGACCCTAATACTTTTGAGTTTAAGGAGCGACATCTTTTCCTCAGCGTGGATCGTAAGTGTATTATTTTTATAAAAGCAACTTGTATATAGCTAGGAGTCAACTATAAAATTGTAGTTACAACTGGCGTGAGAGATGCCAGTAAGCCAAAGTCTAGACTTTCGACCCTCGCATTCTGACGAAAAATGCCTTACTGTGGCCGCCATCTTGTCGTGGACCCTAATACTTTTGAGTTTAAGGAGCGACATCTTTTCCTCAGCGTGGGTCGTATGTGTATTATTTTATAAAAGCTACTTGTATATAGCTAGGAGTCAACTATAAAATTGTAGTTTCAACTGGCGTGAGAGAAGCCAGTAAGCCAAAGTCTAGACTTTCGACCCTCGCATTCTGACGAAAAATGCCTTACTGTGGCCGCCATCTTGTCGTGGACCCTAATACTTTTGAGTTTAAGGAGCGACATCTTTTCCTCAGCGTGGATCTTATGTGTATTATTTTTATAAAAGCTACTTGTATATAGCTAGGAGTCAACTATAAAATTGTAGTTTCAACTGGCGTGAGAGATGCCAGTAAGCCAAAGTCTAGACTTTCGACCCTCGCATTCTGACGAAAAATGCCTTACTGTGGCCGCCATCTTGTCGTGGACCCTAATACTTTTGAGTTTAAGGAGCGACATCTTTTCCTCAGCGTGGATCGTATGTGTATTATTTTTATAAAAGCAACTTGTATATAGCTAGGAGTCAACTATAAAATTGTAGTTACAACTGGCGTGAGAGATGCCAGTAAGCCAAAGTCTAGACTTTCGACCCTCGCATTCTGCCAGAAAATGCCTCAGAATGCGTGGATCTTGTACATATTATTTTTATAAAAGCTACTTGAATTTAGCGAGGAGTCAACTATAAAATTGTAGTTGCAACTGGCGTGAGAGAATTTTGTAAGCCAAAGTCTAGACTTTCGACCCTCGCATTCTGACGAAAAATGCCTTACTGTGGCCGCCATCTTGTCGTGGACCCTAATACTTTTGAGTTTAAGGAGCGACATCTTTTCCTCAGCGTGGATCTTAAGTGTATTATTTTTATAAAAGCAACTTGTATATAGCTAGGAGTCAACTATAAAATTGTAGTTACAACTGGCGTGAGAGATGCCAGTAAGCCAAAGTCTAGACTTTCGACCCTCGCATTCTGACGAAAAATGCCTTACTGTGGCCGCCATCTTGTCGTGGACCCTAATACTTTTGAGTTTAAGGAGCGACATCTTTTCCTCAGCGTGGGTCTTATGTGTATTATTATTATAAAAGCAACTTGTATATAGCTAGGAGTCAACTATAAAATTGTAGTTACAACTGGCGTGAGAGATGCCAGTAAGCCAAAGTCTAGACTTTCGACCCTCGCATTCTGACGAAAAATGCCTTACTGTGGCCGCCATCTTGTCGTGGACCCTAATACTTTTGAGTTTAAGGAGCGACATCTTTTCCTCAGCGTGGGTCTTATGTGTATTATTATTATAAAAGCAACTTGTATATAGCTAGGAGTCAACTATAAAATTGTAGTTACAACTGGCGTGAGAGATGCCAGTAAGCCAAAGTCTAGACTTTCGACCCTCGCATTCTGCCAGAAAATGCCTCAGAATGCGTGGATCTTGTACATATTATTTTTATAAAAGCTACTTGAATTTAGCGAGGAGTCAACTATAAAATTGTAGTTGCAACTGGCGTGAGAGAATTTTGTAAGCCAAAGTCTAGACTTTCGACCCTCGCATTCTGACGAAAAATGCCTTACTGTGGCCGCCATCTTGTCGTGGACCCTAATACTTTTGAGTTTAAGGAGCGACATCTTTTCCTCAGCGTGGATCGTAAGTGTATTATTTTTATAAAAGCAACTTGTATATAGCTAGGAGTCAACTATAAAATTGTAGTTACAACTGGCGTGAGAGATGCCAGTAAGCCAAAGTCTAGACTTTCGACCCTCGCATTCTGACGAAAAATGCCTTACTGTGGCCGCCATCTTGTCGTGGACCCTAATACTTTTGAGTTTAAGGAGCGACATCTTTTCCTCAGCGTGGGTCTTATGTGTATTATTTTATAAAAGCAACTTGTATATAGCTAGGAGTCAACTATAAAATTGTAGTTACAACTGGCGTGAGAGATGCCAGTAAGCCAAAGTCTAGACTTTCGACCCTCGCATTCTGCCAGAAAATGCCTCAGAATGCGTGGATCTTGTACATATTATTTTTATAAAAGCTACTTGAATTTAGCGAGGAGTCAACTATAAAATTGTAGTTGCAACTGGCGTGAGAGAATTTTGTAAGCCAAAGTCTAGACTTTCGACCCTCGCATTCTGCCAGAAAATGCCTCAGAATGCGTGGATCTTGTACATATTATTTTTATAAAAGCTACTTGAATTTAGCGAGGAGTCAACTATAAAATTGTAGTTGCAACTGGCGTGAGAGAATTTTGTAAGCCAAAGTCTAGACTTTCGACCCTCGCATTCTGACGAAAAATGCCTTACTGTGGCCGCCATCTTGTCGTGGACCCTAATACTTTTGAGTTTAAGGAGCGACATCTTTTCCTCAGCGTGGGTCTTATGTGTATTATTATTATAAAAGCAACTTGTATATAGCTAGGAGTCAACTATAAAATTGTAGTTACAACTGGCGTGAGAGATGCCAGTAAGCCAAAGTCTAGACTTTCGACCCTCGCATTCTGACGAAAAATGCCTTACTGTGGCCGCCATCTTGTCGTGGACCCTAATACTTTTGAGTTTAAGGAGCGACATCTTTTCCTCAGCGTGGGTCTTATGTGTATTATTATTATAAAAGCTACTTGTATATAGCTAGGAGTCAACTATAAAATTGTAGTTACAACTGGCGTGAGAGATGCCAGTAAGCCAAAGTCTAGACTTTCGACCCTCGCATTCTGACGAAAAATGCCTTACTGTGGCCGCCATCTTGTCGTGGACCCTAATACTTTTGAGTTTAAGGAGCGACATCTTTTCCTCAGCGTGGGTCTTATGTGTATTATTATTATAAAAGCAACTTGTATATAGCTAGGAGTCAACTATAAAATTGTAGTTACAACTGGCGTGAGAGATGCCAGTAAGCCAAAGTCTAGACTTTCGACCCTCGCATTCTGCCAGAAAATGCCTCAGAATGCGTGGATCTTGTACATATTATTTTTATAAAAGCTACTTGAATTTAGCGAGGAGTCAACTATAAAATTGTAGTTGCAACTGGCGTGAGAGAATTTTGTAAGCCAAAGTCTAGACTTTCGACCCTCGCATTCTGACGAAAAATGCCTTACTGTGGCCGCCATCTTGTCGTGGACCCTAATACTTTTGAGTTTAAGGAGCGACATCTTTTCCTCAGCGTGGGTCTTATGTGTATTATTTCTATAAAAGCAACTTGTATATAGCTAGGAGTCAACTATAAAATTGTAGTTTCAACTGGCGTGAGAGATGCCAGTAAGCCAAAGTCTAGACTTTCGACCCTCGCATTCTGACGAAAAATGCCTTACTGTGGCCGCCATCTTGTCGTGGACCCTAATACTTTTGAGTTTAAGGAGCGACATCTTTTCCTCAGCGTGGGTCTTATGTGTATTATTTTATAAAAGCAACTTGTATATAGCTAGGAGTCAACTATAAAATTGTAGTTACAACTGGCGTGAGAGATGCCAGTAAGCCAAAGTCTAGACTTTCGACCCTCGCATTCTGACGAAAAATGCCTTACTGTGGCCGCCATCTTGTCGTGGACCCTAATACTTTTGAGTTTAAGGAGCGACATCTTTTCCTCAGCGTGGGTCTTATGTGTATTATTTTATAAAAGCAACTTGTATATAGCTAGGAGTCAACTATAAAATTGTAGTTACAACTGGCGTGAGAGATGCCAGTAAGCCAAAGTCTAGACTTTCGACCCTCGCATTCTGCCAGAAAATGCCTCAGAATGCGTGGATCTTGTACATATTATTTTTATAAAAGCTACTTGAATTTAGCGAGGAGTCAACTATAAAATTGTAGTTGCAACTGGCGTGAGAGAATTTTGTAAGCCAAAGTCTAGACTTTCGACCCTCGCATTCTGACGAAAAATGCCTTACTGTGGCCGCCATCTTGTCGTGGACCCTAATACTTTTGAGTTTAAGGAGCGACATCTTTTCCTCAGCGTGGATCGTAAGTGTATTATTTTTATAAAAGCAACTTGTATATAGCTAGGAGTCAACTATAAAATTGTAGTTACAACTGGCGTGAGAGATGCCAGTAAGCCAAAGTCTAGACTTTCGACCCTCGCATTCTGACGAAAAATGCCTTACTGTGGCCGCCATCTTGTCGTGGACCCTAATACTTTTGAGTTTAAGGAGCGACATCTTTTCCTCAGCGTGGGTCTTATGTGTATTATTTTATAAAAGCAACTTGTATATAGCTAGGAGTCAACTATAAAATTGTAGTTACAACTGGCGTGAGAGATGCCAGTAAGCCAAAGTCTAGACTTTCGACCCTCGCATTCTGCCAGAAAATGCCTCAGAATGCGTGGATCTTGTACATATTATTTTTATAAAAGCTACTTGAATTTAGCGAGGAGTCAACTATAAAATTGTAGTTGCAACTGGCGTGAGAGAATTTTGTAAGCCAAAGTCTAGACTTTCGACCCTCGCATTCTGACGAAAAATGCCTTACTGTGGCCGCCATCTTGTCGTGGACCCTAATACTTTTGAGTTTAAGGAGCGACATCTTTTCCTCAGCGTGGATCTTAAGTGTATTATTTTTATAAAAGCAACTTGTATATAGCTAGGAGTCAACTATAAAATTGTAGTTACAACTGGCGTGAGAGATGCCAGTAAGCCAAAGTCTAGACTTTCGACCCTCGCATTCTGACGAAAAATGCCTTACTGTGGCCGCCATCTTGTCGTGGACCCTAATACTTTTGAGTTTAAGGAGCGACATCTTTTCCTCAGCGTGGGTCTTATGTGTATTATTTTATAAAAGCAACTTGTATATAGCTAGGAGTCAACTATAAAATTGTAGTTACAACTGGCGTGAGAGATGCCAGTAAGCCAAAGTCTAGACTTTCGACCCTCGCATTCTGCCAGAAAATGCCTCAGAATGCGTGGATCTTGTACATATTATTTTTATAAAAGCTACTTGAATTTAGCGAGGAGTCAACTATAAAATTGTAGTTGCAACTGGCGTGAGAGAATTTTGTAAGCCAAAGTCTAGACTTTCGACCCTCGCATTCTGACGAAAAATGCCTTACTGTGGCCGCCATCTTGTCGTGGACCCTAATACTTTTGAGTTTAAGGAGCGACATCTTTTCCTCAGCGTGGGTCTTATGTGTATTATTTTTATAAAAGCTACTTGTATATAGCTAGGAGTCAACTATAAAATTGTAGTTACAACTGGCGTGAGAGATGCCAGTAAGCCAAAGTCTAGACTTTCGACCCTCGCATTCTGACGAAAAATGCCTTACTGTGGCCGCCATCTTGTCGTGGACCCTAATACTTTTGAGTTTAAGGAGCGACATCTTTTCCTCAGCGTGGGTCTTATGTGTATTATTATTATAAAAGCAACTTGTATATAGCTAGGAGTCAACTATAAAATTGTAGTTACAACTGGCGTGAGAGATGCCAGTAAGCCAAAGTCTAGACTTTCGACCCTCGCATTCTGCCAGAAAATGCCTCAGAATGCGTGGATCTTGTACATATTATTTTTATAAAAGCTACTTGAATTTAGCGAGGAGTCAACTATAAAATTGTAGTTGCAACTGGCGTGAGAGAATTTTGTAAGCCAAAGTCTAGACTTTCGACCCTCGCATTCTGACGAAAAATGCCTTACTGTGGCCGCCATCTTGTCGTGGACCCTAATACTTTTGAGTTTAAGGAGCGACATCTTTTCCTCAGCGTGGATCGTAAGTGTATTATTTTTATAAAAGCAACTTGTATATAGCTAGGAGTCAACTATAAAATTGTAGTTACAACTGGCGTGAGAGATGCCAGTAAGCCAAAGTCTAGACTTTCGACCCTCGCATTCTGCCAGAAAATGCCTCAGAATGCGTGGATCTTGTACATATTATTTTTATAAAAGCTACTTGAATTTAGCGAGGAGTCAACTATAAAATTGTAGTTGCAACTGGCGTGAGAGAATTTTGTAAGCCAAAGTCTAGACTTTCGACCCTCGCATTCTGACGAAAAATGCCTTACTGTGGCCGCCATCTTGTCGTGGACCCTAATACTTTTGAGTTTAAGGAGCGACATCTTTTCCTCAGCGTGGATCGTAAGTGTATTATTTTTATAAAAGCAACTTGTATATAGCTAGGAGTCAACTATAAAATTGTAGTTACAACTGGCGTGAGAGATGCCAGTAAGCCAAAGTCTAGACTTTCGACCCTCGCATTCTGACGAAAAATGCCTTACTGTGGCCGCCATCTTGTCGTGGACCCTAATACTTTTGAGTTTAAGGAGCGACATCTTTTCCTCAGCGTGGGTCTTATGTGTATTATTATTATAAAAGCAACTTGTATATAGCTAGGAGTCAACTATAAAATTGTAGTTACAACTGGCGTGAGAGATGCCAGTAAGCCAAAGTCTAGACTTTCGACCCTCGCATTCTGCCAGAAAATGCCTCAGAATGCGTGGATCTTGTACATATTATTTTTATAAAAGCTACTTGAATTTAGCGAGGAGTCAACTATAAAATTGTAGTTGCAACTGGCGTGAGAGAATTTTGTAAGCCAAAGTCTAGACTTTCGACCCTCGCATTCTGACGAAAAATGCCTTACTGTGGCCGCCATCTTGTCGTGGACCCTAATACTTTTGAGTTTAAGGAGCGACATCTTTTCCTCAGCGTGGGTCTTATGTGTATTATTTTTATAAAAGCAACTTGTATATAGCTAGGAGTCAACTATAAAATTGTAGTTACAACTGGCGTGAGAGATGCCAGTAAGCCAAAGTCTAGACTTTCGACCCTCGCATTCTGCCAGAAAATGCCTCAGAATGCGTGGATCTTGTACATATTATTTTTATAAAAGCTACTTGAATTTAGCGAGGAGTCAACTATAAAATTGTAGTTGCAACTGGCGTGAGAGAATTTTGTAAGCCAAAGTCTAGACTTTCGACCCTCGCATTCTGACGAAAAATGCCTTACTGTGGCCGCCATCTTGTCGTGGACCCTAATACTTTTGAGTTTAAGGAGCGACATCTTTTCCTCAGCGTGGATCGTAAGTGTATTATTTTATAAAAGCAACTTGTATATAGCTAGGAGTCAACTATAAAATTGTAGTTACAACTGGCGTGAGAGATGCCAGTAAGCCAAAGTCTAGACTTTCGACCCTCGCATTCTGACGAAAAATGCCTTACTGTGGCCGCCATCTTGTCGTGGACCCTAATACTTTTGAGTTTAAGGAGCGACATCTTTTCCTCAGCGTGGGTCTTATGTGTATTATTTCTATAAATGCTACTTGTATATAGCTAGGAGTCAACTATAAAATTGTAGTTACAACTGGCGTGAGAGATGCCAGTAAGCCAAAGTCTAGACTTTCGACCCTCGCATTCTGCCAGAAAATGCCTCAGAATGCGTGGATCTTGTACATATTATTTTTATAAAAGCTACTTGAATTTAGCGAGGAGTCAACTATAAAATTGTAGTTGCAACTGGCGTGAGAGAATTTTGTAAGCCAAAGTCTAGACTTTCGACCCTCGCATTCTGACGAAAAATGCCTTACTGTGGCCGCCATCTTGTCGTGGACCCTAATACTTTTGAGTTTAAGGAGCGACATCTTTTCCTCAGCGTGGATCTTATGTGTATTATTTCTATAAAAGCTACTTGTATATAGCTAGGAGTCAACTATAAAATTGTAGTTACAACTGGCGTGAGAGATGCCAGTAAGCCAAAGTCTAGACTTTCGACCCTCGCATTCTGACGAAAAATGCCTTACTGTGGCCGCCATCTTGTCGTGGACCCTAATACTTTTGAGTTTAAGGAGCGACATCTTTTCCTCAGCGTGGGTCTTATGTGTATTATTTATAAAAGCAACTTGTATATAGCTAGGAGTCAACTATAAAATTGTAGTTACAACTGGCGTGAGAGATGCCAGTAAGCCAAAGTCTAGACTTTCGACCCTCGCATTCTGACGAAAAATGCCTTACTGTGGCCGCCATCTTGTCGTGGACCCTAATACTTTTGAGTTTAAGGAGCGACATCTTTTCCTCAGCGTGGGTCTTATGTGTATTATTATTATAAAAGCAACTTGTATATAGCTAGGAGTCAACTATAAAATTGTAGTTACAACTGGCGTGAGAGATGCCAGTAAGCCAAAGTCTAGACTTTCGACCCTCGCATTCTGCCAGAAAATGCCTCAGAATGCGTGGATCTTGTACATATTATTTTTATAAAAGCTACTTGAATTTAGCGAGGAGTCAACTATAAAATTGTAGTTGCAACTGGCGTGAGAGAATTTTGTAAGCCAAAGTCTAGACTTTCGACCCTCGCATTCTGACGAAAAATGCCTTACTGTGGCCGCCATCTTGTCGTGGACCCTAATACTTTTGAGTTTAAGGAGCGACATCTTTTCCTCAGCGTGGATCGTAAGTGTATTATTTTTATAAAAGCAACTTGTATATAGCTAGGAGTCAACTATAAAATTGTAGTTACAACTGGCGTGAGAGATGCCAGTAAGCCAAAGTCTAGACTTTCGACCCTCGCATTCTGACGAAAAATGCCTTACTGTGGCCGCCATCTTGTCGTGGACCCTAATACTTTTGAGTTTAAGGAGCGACATCTTTTCCTCAGCGTGGGTCTTATGTGTATTATTATATAAAAGCAACTTGTATATAGCTAGGAGTCAACTATAAAATTGTAGTTACAACTGGCGTGAGAGATGCCAGTAAGCCAAAGTCTAGACTTTCGACCCTCGCATTCTGCCAGAAAATGCCTCAGAATGCGTGGATCTTGTACATATTATTTTTATAAAAGCTACTTGAATTTAGCGAGGAGTCAACTATAAAATTGTAGTTGCAACTGGCGTGAGAGAATTTTGTAAGCCAAAGTCTAGACTTTCGACCCTCGCATTCTGACGAAAAATGCCTTACTGTGGCCGCCATCTTGTCGTGGACCCTAATACTTTTGAGTTTAAGGAGCGACATCTTTTCCTCAGCGTGGATCGTAAGTGTATTATTTTTATAAAAGCAACTTGTATATAGCTAGGAGTCAACTATAAAATTGTAGTTACAACTGGCGTGAGAGATGCCAGTAAGCCAAAGTCTAGACTTTCGACCCTCGCATTCTGACGAAAAATGCCTTACTGTGGCCGCCATCTTGTCGTGGACCCTAATACTTTTGAGTTTAAGGAGCGACATCTTTTCCTCAGCGTGGGTCTTATGTGTATTATTATTATAAAAGCAACTTGTATATAGCTAGGAGTCAACTATAAAATTGTAGTTACAACTGGCGTGAGAGATGCCAGTAAGCCAAAGTCTAGACTTTCGACCCTCGCATTCTGCCAGAAAATGCCTCAGAATGCGTGGATCTTGTACATATTATTTTTATAAAAGCTACTTGAATTTAGCGAGGAGTCAACTATAAAATTGTAGTTGCAACTGGCGTGAGAGAATTTTGTAAGCCAAAGTCTAGACTTTCGACCCTCGCATTCTGACGAAAAATGCCTTACTGTGGCCGCCATCTTGTCGTGGACCCTAATACTTTTGAGTTTAAGGAGCGACATCTTTTCCTCAGCGTGGGTCTTATGTGTATTATTTTTATAAAAGCACTTGTATATAGCTAGGAGTCAACTATAAAATTGTAGTTACAACTGGCGTGAGAGATGCCAGTAAGCCAAAGTCTAGACTTTCGACCCTCGCATTCTGACGAAAAATGCCTTACTGTGGCCGCCATCTTGTCGTGGACCCTAATACTTTTGAGTTTAAGGAGCGACATCTTTTCCTCAGCGTGGGTCTTATGTGTATTATTTTATAAAAGCAACTTGTATATAGCTAGGAGTCAACTATAAAATTGTAGTTACAACTGGCGTGAGAGATGCCAGTAAGCCAAAGTCTAGACTTTCGACCCTCGCATTCTGCCAGAAAATGCCTCAGAATGCGTGGATCTTGTACATATTATTTTTATAAAAGCTACTTGAATTTAGCGAGGAGTCAACTATAAAATTGTAGTTGCAACTGGCGTGAGAGAATTTTGTAAGCCAAAGTCTAGACTTTCGACCCTCGCATTCTGACGAAAAATGCCTTACTGTGGCCGCCATCTTGTCGTGGACCCTAATACTTTTGAGTTTAAGGAGCGACATCTTTTCCTCAGCGTGGATCTTATGTGTATTATTTTTATAAAAGCAACTTGTATATAGCTAGGAGTCAACTATAAAATTGTAGTTACAACTGGCGTGAGAGATGCTAAGCCAAAGTCTAGACTTTCGACCCTCGCATTCTGACGAAAAATGCCTTACTGTGGCCGCCATCTTGTCGTGGACCCTAATACTTTTGAGTTTAAGGAGCGACATCTTTTCCTCAGCGTGGGTCTTATGTGTATTATTTCTATAAAAGCTACTTGCATATAGCTAGGAGTCAACTATAAAATTGTAGTTTCAACTGGCGTGAGAGAAGCCAGTAAGCCAAAGTCTAGACTTTCGACCCTCGCATTCTGACGAAAAATGCCTTACTGTGGCCGCCATCTTGTCGTGGACCCTAATACTTTTGAGTTTAAGGAGCGACATCTTTTCCTCAGCGTGGGTCTTATGTGTATTATTATTATAAAAGCAACTTGTATATAGCTAGGAGTCAACTATAAAATTGTAGTTACAACTGGCGTGAGAGATGCCAGTAAGCCAAAGTCTAGACTTTCGACCCTCGCATTCTGCCAGAAAATGCCTCAGAATGCGTGGATCTTGTACATATTATTTTTATAAAAGCTACTTGAATTTAGCGAGGAGTCAACTATAAAATTGTAGTTGCAACTGGCGTGAGAGAATTTTGTAAGCCAAAGTCTAGACTTTCGACCCTCGCATTCTGACGAAAAATGCCTTACTGTGGCCGCCATCTTGTCGTGGACCCTAATACTTTTGAGTTTAAGGAGCGACATCTTTTCCTCAGCGTGGATCGTATGTGTATTATTTTTATAAAAGCAACTTGTATATAGCTAGGAGTCAACTATAAAATTGTAGTTACAACTGGCGTGAGAGATGCCAGTAAGCCAAAGTCTAGACTTTCGACCCTCGCATTCTGACGAAAAATGCCTTACTGTGGCCGCCATCTTGTCGTGGACCCTAATACTTTTGAGTTTAAGGAGCGACATCTTTTCCTCAGCGTGGGTCTTATGTGTATTATTTCTATAAAAGCTACTTGCATATAGCTAGGAGTCAACTATAAAATTGTAGTTTCAACTGGCGTGAGAGATGCCAGTAAGCCAAAGTCTAGACTTTCGACCCTCGCATTCTGACGAAAAATGCCTTACTGTGGCCGCCATCTTGTCGTGGACCCTAATACTTTTGAGTTTAAGGAGCGACATCTTTTCCTCAGCGTGGGTCTTATGTGTATTATTATTATAAAAGCAACTTGTATATAGCTAGGAGTCAACTATAAAATTGTAGTTACAACTGGCGTGAGAGATGCCAGTAAGCCAAAGTCTAGACTTTCGACCCTCGCATTCTGCCAGAAAATGCCTCAGAATGCGTGGATCTTGTACATATTATTTTTATAAAAGCTACTTGAATTTAGCGAGGAGTCAACTATAAAATTGTAGTTGCAACTGGCGTGAGAGAATTTTGTAAGCCAAAGTCTAGACTTTCGACCCTCGCATTCTGACGAAAAATGCCTTACTGTGGCCGCCATCTTGTCGTGGACCCTAATACTTTTGAGTTTAAGGAGCGACATCTTTTCCTCAGCGTGGATCTTAAGTGTATTATTTTTATAAAAGCAACTTGTATATAGCTAGGAGTCAACTATAAAATTGTAGTTACAACTGGCGTGAGAGATGCCAGTAAGCCAAAGTCTAGACTTTCGACCCTCGCATTCTGACGAAAAATGCCTTACTGTGGCCGCCATCTTGTCGTGGACCCTAATACTTTTGAGTTTAAGGAGCGACATCTTTTCCTCAGCGTGGGTCTTATGTGTATTATTTTATAAAAGCAACTTGTATATAGCTAGGAGTCAACTATAAAATTGTAGTTACAACTGGCGTGAGAGATGCCAGTAAGCCAAAGTCTAGACTTTCGACCCTCGCATTCTGACGAAAAATGCCTTACTGTGGCCGCCATCTTGTCGTGGACCCTAATACTTTTGAGTTTAAGGAGCGACATCTTTTCCTCAGCGTGGGTCTTATGTGTATTATTTATTATAAAAGCAACTTGTATATAGCTAGGAGTCAACTATAAAATTGTAGTTACAACTGGCGTGAGAGATGCCAGTAAGCCAAAGTCTAGACTTTCGACCCTCGCATTCTGCCAGAAAATGCCTCAGAATGCGTGGATCTTGTACATATTATTTTTATAAAAGCTACTTGAATTTAGCGAGGAGTCAACTATAAAATTGTAGTTGCAACTGGCGTGAGAGAATTTTGTAAGCCAAAGTCTAGACTTTCGACCCTCGCATTCTGACGAAAAATGCCTTACTGTGGCCGCCATCTTGTCGTGGACCCTAATACTTTTGAGTTTAAGGAGCGACATCTTTTCCTCAGCGTGGGTCTTATGTGTATTATTTTTATAAAAGCAACTTGTATATAGCTAGGAGTCAACTATAAAATTGTAGTTACAACTGGCGTGAGAGATGCCAGTAAGCCAAAGTCTAGACTTTCGACCCTCGCATTCTGCCAGAAAATGCCTCAGAATGCGTGGATCTTGTACATATTATTTTTATAAAAGCTACTTGAATTTAGCGAGGAGTCAACTATAAAATTGTAGTTGCAACTGGCGTGAGAGAATTTTGTAAGCCAAAGTCTAGACTTTCGACCCTCGCATTCTGACGAAAAATGCCTTACTGTGGCCGCCATCTTGTCGTGGACCCTAATACTTTTGAGTTTAAGGAGCGACATCTTTTCCTCAGCGTGGATCGTAAGTGTATTATTTTTATAAAAGCAACTTGTATATAGCTAGGAGTCAACTATAAAATTGTAGTTACAACTGGCGTGAGAGATGCCAGTAAGCCAAAGTCTAGACTTTCGACCCTCGCATTCTGACGAAAAATGCCTTACTGTGGCCGCCATCTTGTCGTGGACCCTAATACTTTTGAGTTTAAGGAGCGACATCTTTTCCTCAGCGTGGGTCTTATGTGTATTATTTCTATAAATGCTACTTGCATATAGCTAGGAGTCAACTATAAAATTGTAGTTTCAACTGGCGTGAGAGATGCCAGTAAGCCAAAGTCTAGACTTTCGACCCTCGCATTCTGCCAGAAAATGCCTCAGAATGCGTGGATCTTGTACATATTATTTTTATAAAAGCTACTTGAATTTAGCGAGGAGTCAACTATAAAATTGTAGTTGCAACTGGCGTGAGAGAATTTTGTAAGCCAAAGTCTAGACTTTCGACCCTCGCATTCTGACGAAAAATGCCTTACTGTGGCCGCCATCTTGTCGTGGACCCTAATACTTTTGAGTTTAAGGAGCGACATCTTTTCCTCAGCGTGGGTCTTAAGTGTATTATTTTATAAAAGCAACTTGTATATAGCTAGGAGTCAACTATAAAATTGTAGTTACAACTGGCGTGAGAGATGCCAGTAAGCCAAAGTCTAGACTTTCGACCCTCGCATTCTGCCAGAAAATGCCTCAGAATGCGTGGATCTTGTACATATTATTTTTATAAAAGCTACTTGAATTTAGCGAGGAGTCAACTATAAAATTGTAGTTGCAACTGGCGTGAGAGAATTTTGTAAGCCAAAGTCTAGACTTTCGACCCTCGCATTCTGACGAAAAATGCCTTACTGTGGCCGCCATCTTGTCGTGGACCCTAATACTTTTGAGTTTAAGGAGCGACATCTTTTCCTCAGCGTGGATCGTAAGTGTATTATTTTTATAAAAGCAACTTGTATATAGCTAGGAGTCAACTATAAAATTGTAGTTACAACTGGCGTGAGAGATGCCAGTAAGCCAAAGTCTAGACTTTCGACCCTCGCATTCTGCCAGAAAATGCCTCAGAATGCGTGGATCTTGTACATATTATTTTTATAAAAGCTACTTGAATTTAGCGAGGAGTCAACTATAAAATTGTAGTTGCAACTGGCGTGAGAGAATTTTGTAAGCCAAAGTCTAGACTTTCGACCCTCGCATTCTGACGAAAAATGCCTTACTGTGGCCGCCATCTTGTCGTGGACCCTAATACTTTTGAGTTTAAGGAGCGACATCTTTTCCTCAGCGTGGATCGTAAGTGTATTATTTTTATAAAAGCAACTTGTATATAGCTAGGAGTCAACTATAAAATTGTAGTTACAACTGGCGTGAGAGATGCCAGTAAGCCAAAGTCTAGACTTTCGACCCTCGCATTCTGACGAAAAATGCCTTACTGTGGCCGCCATCTTGTCGTGGACCCTAATACTTTTGAGTTTAAGGAGCGACATCTTTTCCTCAGCGTGGGTCTTATGTGTATTATTTTTATAAAAGCAACTTGTATATAGCTAGGAGTCAACTATAAAATTGTAGTTACAACTGGCGTGAGAGATGCCAGTAAGCCAAAGTCTAGACTTTCGACCCTCGCATTCTGACGAAAAATGCCTTACTGTGGCCGCCATCTTGTCGTGGACCCTAATACTTTTGAGTTTAAGGAGCGACATCTTTTCCTCAGCGTGGGTCTTATGTGTATTATTTCTATAAAAGCAACTTGTATATAGCTAGGAGTCAACTATAAAATTGTAGTTTCAACTGGCGTGAGAGATGCCAGTAAGCCAAAGTCTAGACTTTCGACCCTCGCATTCTGCCAGAAAATGCCTCAGAATGCGTGGATCTTGTACATATTATTTTTATAAAAGCTACTTGAATTTAGCGAGGAGTCAACTATAAAATTGTAGTTGCAACTGGCGTGAGAGAATTTTGTAAGCCAAAGTCTAGACTTTCGACCCTCGCATTCTGACGAAAAATGCCTTACTGTGGCCGCCATCTTGTCGTGGACCCTAATACTTTTGAGTTTAAGGAGCGACATCTTTTCCTCAGCGTGGATCTAAGTGTATTATTTTTATAAAAGCAACTTGTATATAGCTAGGAGTCAACTATAAAATTGTAGTTACAACTGGCGTGAGAGATGCCAGTAAGCCAAAGTCTAGACTTTCGACCCTCGCATTCTGCCAGAAAATGCCTCAGAATGCGTGGATCTTGTACATATTATTTTTATAAAAGCTACTTGAATTTAGCGAGGAGTCAACTATAAAATTGTAGTTGCAACTGGCGTGAGAGAATTTTGTAAGCCAAAGTCTAGACTTTCGACCCTCGCATTCTGACGAAAAATGCCTTACTGTGGCCGCCATCTTGTCGTGGACCCTAATACTTTTGAGTTTAAGGAGCGACATCTTTTCCTCAGCGTGGATCTTATGTGTATTATTTTTATAAAAGCAACTTGTATATAGCTAGGAGTCAACTATAAAATTGTAGTTTCAACTGGCGTGAGAGATGCCAGTAAGCCAAAGTCTAGACTTTCGACCCTCGCATTCTGACGAAAAATGCCTTACTGTGGCCGCCATCTTGTCGTGGACCCTAATACTTTTGAGTTTAAGGAGCGACATCTTTTCCTCAGCGTGGGTCTTATGTGTATTATTTTATAAAAGCAACTTGTATATAGCTAGGAGTCAACTATAAAATTGTAGTTACAACTGGCGTGAGAGATGCCAGTAAGCCAAAGTCTAGACTTTCGACCCTCGCATTCTGACGAAAAATGCCTTACTGTGGCCGCCATCTTGTCGTGGACCCTAATACTTTTGAGTTTAAGGAGCGACATCTTTTCCTCAGCGTGGGTCTTATGTGTATTATTATTATAAAAGCAACTTGTATATAGCTAGGAGTCAACTATAAAATTGTAGTTTCAACTGGCGTGAGAGATGCCAGTAAGCCAAAGTCTAGACTTTCGACCCTCGCATTCTGACGAAAAATGCCTTACTGTGGCCGCCATCTTGTCGTGGACCCTAATACTTTTGAGTTTAAGGAGCGACATCTTTTCCTCAGCGTGGGTCTTATGTGTATTATTATTATAAAAGCAACTTGTATATAGCTAGGAGTCAACTATAAAATTGTAGTTACAACTGGCGTGAGAGATGCCAGTAAGCCAAAGTCTAGACTTTCGACCCTCGCATTCTGCCAGAAAATGCCTCAGAATGCGTGGATCTTGTACATATTATTTTTATAAAAGCTACTTGAATTTAGCGAGGAGTCAACTATAAAATTGTAGTTGCAACTGGCGTGAGAGAATTTTGTAAGCCAAAGTCTAGACTTTCGACCCTCGCATTCTGACGAAAAATGCCTTACTGTGGCCGCCATCTTGTCGTGGACCCTAATACTTTTGAGTTTAAGGAGCGACATCTTTTCCTCAGCGTGGATCGTAAGTGTATTATTTTTATAAAAGCAACTTGTATATAGCTAGGAGTCAACTATAAAATTGTAGTTACAACTGGCGTGAGAGATGCCAGTAAGCCAAAGTCTAGACTTTCGACCCTCGCATTCTGACGAAAAATGCCTTACTGTGGCCGCCATCTTGTCGTGGACCCTAATACTTTTGAGTTTAAGGAGCGACATCTTTTCCTCAGCGTGGGTCTTATGTGTATTATTTTTATAAAAGCAACTTGTATATAGCTAGGAGTCAACTATAAAATTGTAGTTACAACTGGCGTGAGAGATGCCAGTAAGCCAAAGTCTAGACTTTCGACCCTCGCATTCTGACGAAAAATGCCTTACTGTGGCCGCCATCTTGTCGTGGACCCTAATACTTTTGAGTTTAAGGAGCGACATCTTTTCCTCAGCGTGGGTCTTATGTGTATTATTTCTATAAATGCTACTTGCATATAGCTAGGAGTCAACTATAAAATTGTAGTTTCAACTGGCGTGAGAGATGCCAGTAAGCCAAAGTCTAGACTTTCGACCCTCGCATTCTGCCAGAAAATGCCTCAGAATGCGTGGATCTTGTACATATTATTTTTATAAAAGCTACTTGAATTTAGCGAGGAGTCAACTATAAAATTGTAGTTGCAACTGGCGTGAGAGAATTTTGTAAGCCAAAGTCTAGACTTTCGACCCTCGCATTCTGACGAAAAATGCCTTACTGTGGCCGCCATCTTGTCGTGGACCCTAATACTTTTGAGTTTAAGGAGCGACATCTTTTCCTCAGCGTGGATCGTAAGTGTATTATTTTATAAAAGCAACTTGTATATAGCTAGGAGTCAACTATAAAATTGTAGTTACAACTGGCGTGAGAGATGCCAGTAAGCCAAAGTCTAGACTTTCGACCCTCGCATTCTGCCAGAAAATGCCTCAGAATGCGTGGATCTTGTACATATTATTTTTATAAAAGCTACTTGAATTTAGCGAGGAGTCAACTATAAAATTGTAGTTGCAACTGGCGTGAGAGAATTTTGTAAGCCAAAGTCTAGACTTTCGACCCTCGCATTCTGACGAAAAATGCCTTACTGTGGCCGCCATCTTGTCGTGGACCCTAATACTTTTGAGTTTAAGGAGCGACATCTTTTCCTCAGCGTGGGTCTTATGTGTATTATTTTATAAAAGCAACTTGTATATAGCTAGGAGTCAACTATAAAATTGTAGTTACAACTGGCGTGAGAGATGCCAGTAAGCCAAAGTCTAGACTTTCGACCCTCGCATTCTGACGAAAAATGCCTTACTGTGGCCGCCATCTTGTCGTGGACCCTAATACTTTTGAGTTTAAGGAGCGACATCTTTTCCTCAGCGTGGGTCTTATGTGTATTATTTTCTATAAATGCTACTTGCATATAGCTAGGAGTCAACTATAAAATTGTAGTTTCAACTGGCGTGAGAGATGCCAGTAAGCCAAAGTCTAGACTTTCGACCCTCGCATTCTGCCAGAAAATGCCTCAGAATGCGTGGATCTTGTACATATTATTTTTATAAAAGCTACTTGAATTTAGCGAGGAGTCAACTATAAAATTGTAGTTGCAACTGGCGTGAGAGAATTTTGTAAGCCAAAGTCTAGACTTTCGACCCTCGCATTCTGACGAAAAATGCCTTACTGTGGCCGCCATCTTGTCGTGGACCCTAATACTTTTGAGTTTAAGGAGCGACATCTTTTCCTCAGCGTGGGTCGTAAGTGTATTATTTTTATAAAAGCAACTTGTATATAGCTAGGAGTCAACTATAAAATTGTAGTTACAACTGGCGTGAGAGATGCCAGTAAGCCAAAGTCTAGACTTTCGACCCTCGCATTCTGCCAGAAAATGCCTCAGAATGCGTGGATCTTGTACATATTATTTTTATAAAAGCTACTTGAATTTAGCGAGGAGTCAACTATAAAATTGTAGTTGCAACTGGCGTGAGAGAATTTTGTAAGCCAAAGTCTAGACTTTCGACCCTCGCATTCTGACGAAAAATGCCTTACTGTGGCCGCCATCTTGTCGTGGACCCTAATACTTTTGAGTTTAAGGAGCGACATCTTTTCCTCAGCGTGGGTCTTATGTGTATTATTTTTATAAAAGCTACTTGTATATAGCTAGGAGTCAACTATAAAATTGTAGTTACAACTGGCGTGAGAGATGCCAGTAAGCCAAAGTCTAGACTTTCGACCCTCGCATTCTGACGAAAAATGCCTTACTGTGGCCGCCATCTTGTCGTGGACCCTAATACTTTTGAGTTTAAGGAGCGACATCTTTTCCTCAGCGTGGGTCTTATGTGTATTATTTTATAAAAGCAACTTGTATATAGCTAGGAGTCAACTATAAAATTGTAGTTTCAACTGGCGTGAGAGATGCCAGTAAGCCAAAGTCTAGACTTTCGACCCTCGCATTCTGACGAAAAATGCCTTACTGTGGCCGCCATCTTGTCGTGGACCCTAATACTTTTGAGTTTAAGGAGCGACATCTTTTCCTCAGCGTGGGTCTTATGTGTATTATTTCTATAAATGCAACTTGTATATAGCTAGGAGTCAACTATAAAATTGTAGTTTCAACTGGCGTGAGAGATGCCAGTAAGCCAAAGTCTAGACTTTCGACCCTCGCATTCTGCCAGAAAATGCCTCAGAATGCGTGGATCTTGTACATATTATTTTTTATAAAAGCTACTTGAATTTAGCGAGGAGTCAACTATAAAATTGTAGTTGCAACTGGCGTGAGAGAATTTTGTAAGCCAAAGTCTAGACTTTCGACCCTCGCATTCTGACGAAAAATGCCTTACTGTGGCCGCCATCTTGTCGTGGACCCTAATACTTTTGAGTTTAAGGAGCGACATCTTTTCCTCAGCGTGGATCGTAAGTGTATTATTTTTATAAAAGCAACTTGTATATAGCTAGGAGTCAACTATAAAATTGTAGTTTCAACTGGCGTGAGAGATGCCAGTAAGCCAAAGTCTAGACTTTCGACCCTCGCATTCTGACGAAAAATGCCTTACTGTGGCCGCCATCTTGTCGTGGACCCTAATACTTTTGAGTTTAAGGAGCGACATCTTTTCCTCAGCGTGGGTCTTATGTGTATTATTTCTATAAATGCTACTTGCATATAGCTAGGAGTCAACTATAAAATTGTAGTTTCAACTGGCGTGAGAGAATTTTGTAAGCCAAAGTCTAGACTTTCGACCCTCGCATTCTGACGAAAAATGCCTTACTGTGGCCGCCATCTTGTCGTGGACCCTAATACTTTTGAGTTTAAGGAGCGACATCTTTTCCTCAGCGTGGGTCTTATGTGTATTATTTCTATAAATGCTACTTGCATATAGCTAGGAGTCAACTATAAAATTGTAGTTTCAACTGGCGTGAGAGAAGCCAGTAAGCCAAAGTCTAGACTTTCGACCCTCGCATTCTGACGAAAAATGCCTTACTGTGGCCGCCATCTTGTCGTGGACCCTAATACTTTTGAGTTTAAGGAGCGACATCTTTTCCTCAGCGTGGGTCTTATGTGTATTATTTTATAAAAGCACTTGTATATAGCTAGGAGTCAACTATAAAATTGTAGTTTCAACTGGCGTGAGAGATGCCAGTAAGCCAAAGTCTAGACTTTCGACCCTCGCATTCTGACGAAAAATGCCTTACTGTGGCCGCCATCTTGTCGTGGACCCTAATACTTTTGAGTTTAAGGAGCGACATCTTTTCCTCAGCGTGGGTCTTATGTGTATTATTATTATAAAAGCAACTTGTATATAGCTAGGAGTCAACTATAAAATTGTAGTTACAACTGGCGTGAGAGATGCCAGTAAGCCAAAGTCTAGACTTTCGACCCTCGCATTCTGACGAAAAATGCCTTACTGTGGCCGCCATCTTGTCGTGGACCCTAATACTTTTGAGTTTAAGGAGCGACATCTTTTCCTCAGCGTGGGTCTTATGTGTATTATTATTATAAAAGCAACTTGCATATAGCTAGGAGTCAACTATAAAATTGTAGTTACAACTGGCGTGAGAGATGCCAGTAAGCCAAAGTCTAGACTTTCGACCCTCGCATTCTGCCAGAAAATGCCTCAGAATGCGTGGATCTTGTACATATTATTTTTATAAAAGCTACTTGAATTTAGCGAGGAGTCAACTATAAAATTGTAGTTGCAACTGGCGTGAGAGAATTTTGTAAGCCAAAGTCTAGACTTTCGACCCTCGCATTCTGACGAAAAATGCCTTACTGTGGCCGCCATCTTGTCGTGGACCCTAATACTTTTGAGTTTAAGGAGCGACATCTTTTCCTCAGCGTGGATCGTAAGTGTATTATTTTTATAAAAGCAACTTGTATATAGCTAGGAGTCAACTATAAAATTGTAGTTACAACTGGCGTGAGAGATGCCAGTAAGCCAAAGTCTAGACTTTCGACCCTCGCATTCTGACGAAAAATGCCTTACTGTGGCCGCCATCTTGTCGTGGACCCTAATACTTTTGAGTTTAAGGAGCGACATCTTTTCCTCAGCGTGGGTCTTAAGTGTATTATTTTTATAAAAGCAACTTGTATATAGCTAGGAGTCAACTATAAAATTGTAGTTACAACTGGCGTGAGAGATGCCAGTAAGCCAAAGTCTAGACTTTCGACCCTCGCATTCTGACGAAAAATGCCTTACTGTGGCCGCCATCTTGTCGTGGACCCTAATACTTTTGAGTTTAAGGAGCGACATCTTTTCCTCAGCGTGGGTCTTATGTGTATTATTTTATAAATGCTACTTGCATATAGCTAGGAGTCAACTATAAAATTGTAGTTTCAACTGGCGTGAGAGATGCCAGTAAGCCAAAGTCTAGACTTTCGACCCTCGCATTCTGCCAGAAAATGCCTCAGAATGCGTGGATCTTGTACATATTATTTTTATAAAAGCTACTTGAATTTAGCGAGGAGTCAACTATAAAATTGTAGTTGCAACTGGCGTGAGAGAATTTTGTAAGCCAAAGTCTAGACTTTCGACCCTCGCATTCTGACGAAAAATGCCTTACTGTGGCCGCCATCTTGTCGTGGACCCTAATACTTTTGAGTTTAAGGAGCGACATCTTTTCCTCAGCGTGGATCGTAAGTGTATTATTTTTATAAAAGCAACTTGTATATAGCTAGGAGTCAACTATAAAATTGTAGTTACAACTGGCGTGAGAGATGCCAGTAAGCCAAAGTCTAGACTTTCGACCCTCGCATTCTGCCAGAAAATGCCTCAGAATGCGTGGATCTTGTACATATTATTTTTATAAAAGCTACTTGAATTTAGCGAGGAGTCAACTATAAAATTGTAGTTGCAACTGGCGTGAGAGAATTTTGTAAGCCAAAGTCTAGACTTTCGACCCTCGCATTCTGACGAAAAATGCCTTACTGTGGCCGCCATCTTGTCGTGGACCCTAATACTTTTGAGTTTAAGGGCGACATCTTTTCCTCAGCGTGGGTCTTATGTGTATTATTTCTATAAATGCTACTTGCATATAGCTAGGAGTCAACTATAAAATTGTAGTTTCAACTGGCGTGAGAGATGCCAGTAAGCCAAAGTCTAGACTTTCGACCCTCGCATTCTGACGAAAAATGCCTTACTGTGGCCGCCATCTTGTCGTGGACCCTAATACTTTTGAGTTTAAGGAGCGACATCTTTTCCTCAGCGTGGGTCTTATGTGTATTATTTTATAAAAGCTACTTGTATATAGCTAGGAGTCAACTATAAAATTGTAGTTACAACTGGCGTGAGAGATGCCAGTAAGCCAAAGTCTAGACTTTCGACCCTCGCATTCTGACGAAAAATGCCTTACTGTGGCCGCCATCTTGTCGTGGACCCTAATACTTTTGAGTTTAAGGAGCGACATCTTTTCCTCAGCGTGGGTCTTATGTGTATTATTTCTATAAATGCTACTTGCATATAGCTAGGAGTCAACTATAAAATTGTAGTTTCAACTGGCGTGAGAGATGCCAGTAAGCCAAAGTCTAGACTTTCGACCCTCGCATTCTGCCAGAAAATGCCTCAGAATGCGTGGATCTTGTACATATTATTTTTATAAAAGCTACTTGAATTTAGCGAGGAGTCAACTATAAAATTGTAGTTGCAACTGGCGTGAGAGAATTTTGTAAGCCAAAGTCTAGACTTTCGACCCTCGCATTCTGACGAAAAATGCCTTACTGTGGCCGCCATCTTGTCGTGGACCCTAATACTTTTGAGTTTAAGGAGCGACATCTTTTCCTCAGCGTGGGTCTTATGTGTATTATTTCTATAAATGCAACTTGTATATAGCTAGGAGTCAACTATAAAATTGTAGTTTCAACTGGCGTGAGAGATGCCAGTAAGCCAAAGTCTAGACTTTCGACCCTCGCATTCTGCCAGAAAATGCCTCAGAATGCGTGGATCTTGTACATATTATTTTTATAAAAGCTACTTGAATTTAGCGAGGAGTCAACTATAAAATTGTAGTTGCAACTGGCGTGAGAGAATTTTGTAAGCCAAAGTCTAGACTTTCGACCCTCGCATTCTGACGAAAAATGCCTTACTGTGGCCGCCATCTTGTCGTGGACCCTAATACTTTTGAGTTTAAGGAGCGACATCTTTTCCTCAGCGTGGATCGTTATGTGTATTATTTTTATAAAAGCAACTTGTATATAGCTAGGAGTCAACTATAAAATTGTAGTTACAACTGGCGTGAGAGATGCCAGTAAGCCAAAGTCTAGACTTTCGACCCTCGCATTCTGCCAGAAAATGCCTCAGAATGCGTGGATCTTGTACATATTATTTTTATAAAAGCTACTTGAATTTAGCGAGGAGTCAACTATAAAATTGTAGTTGCAACTGGCGTGAGAGAATTTTGTAAGCCAAAGTCTAGACTTTCGACCCTCGCATTCTGACGAAAAATGCCTTACTGTGGCCGCCATCTTGTCGTGGACCCTAATACTTTTGAGTTTAAGGAGCGACATCTTTTCCTCAGCGTGGATCGTAAGTGTATTATTTTTATAAAAGCAACTTGTATATAGCTAGGAGTCAACTATAAAATTGTAGTTACAACTGGCGTGAGAGATGCCAGTAAGCCAAAGTCTAGACTTTCGACCCTCGCATTCTGACGAAAAATGCCTTACTGTGGCCGCCATCTTGTCGTGGACCCTAATACTTTTGAGTTTAAGGAGCGACATCTTTTCCTCAGCGTGGGTCTTATGTGTATTATTTCTATAAATGCTACTTGCATATAGCTAGGAGTCAACTATAAAATTGTAGTTTCAACTGGCGTGAGAGATGCCAGTAAGCCAAAGTCTAGACTTTCGACCCTCGCATTCTGCCAGAAAATGCCTCAGAATGCGTGGATCTTGTACATATTATTTTTATAAAAGCTACTTGAATTTAGCGAGGAGTCAACTATAAAATTGTAGTTGCAACTGGCGTGAGAGAATTTTGTAAGCCAAAGTCTAGACTTTCGACCCTCGCATTCTGACGAAAAATGCCTTACTGTGGCCGCCATCTTGTCGTGGACCCTAATACTTTTGAGTTTAAGGAGCGACATCTTTTCCTCAGCGTGGATCGTAAGTGTATTATTTTTATAAAAGCAACTTGTATATAGCTAGGAGTCAACTATAAAATTGTAGTTACAACTGGCGTGAGAGATGCCAGTAAGCCAAAGTCTAGACTTTCGACCCTCGCATTCTGCCAGAAAATGCCTCAGAATGCGTGGATCTTGTACATATTATTTTTATAAAAGCTACTTGAATTTAGCGAGGAGTCAACTATAAAATTGTAGTTGCAACTGGCGTGAGAGAATTTTGTAAGCCAAAGTCTAGACTTTCGACCCTCGCATTCTGACGAAAAATGCCTTACTGTGGCCGCCATCTTGTCGTGGACCCTAATACTTTTGAGTTTAAGGAGCGACATCTTTTCCTCAGCGTGGGTCTTATGTGTATTATTTCTATAAAAGCTACTTGCATATAGCTAGGAGTCAACTATAAAATTGTAGTTTCAACTGGCGTGAGAGATGCCAGTAAGCCAAAGTCTAGACTTTCGACCCTCGCATTCTGACGAAAAATGCCTTACTGTGGCCGCCATCTTGTCGTGGACCCTAATACTTTTGAGTTTAAGGAGCGACATCTTTTCCTCAGCGTGGGTCTTATGTGTATTATTTTTATAAAAGCTACTTGTATATAGCTAGGAGTCAACTATAAAATTGTAGTTACAACTGGCGTGAGAGATGCCAGTAAGCCAAAGTCTAGACTTTCGACCCTCGCATTCTGACGAAAAATGCCTTACTGTGGCCGCCATCTTGTCGTGGACCCTAATACTTTTGAGTTTAAGGAGCGACATCTTTTCCTCAGCGTGGGTCTTATGTGTATTATTTCTATAAATGCTACTTGCATATAGCTAGGAGTCAACTATAAAATTGTAGTTTCAACTGGCGTGAGAGATGCCAGTAAGCCAAAGTCTAGACTTTCGACCCTCGCATTCTGCCAGAAAATGCCTCAGAATGCGTGGATCTTGTACATATTATTTTTATAAAAGCTACTTGAATTTAGCGAGGAGTCAACTATAAAATTGTAGTTGCAACTGGCGTGAGAGAATTTTGTAAGCCAAAGTCTAGACTTTCGACCCTCGCATTCTGACGAAAAATGCCTTACTGTGGCCGCCATCTTGTCGTGGACCCTAATACTTTTGAGTTTAAGGAGCGACATCTTTTCCTCAGCGTGGATCTTATGTGTATTATTTTTATAAAAGCAACTTGCATATAGCTAGGAGTCAACTATAAAATTGTAGTTTCAACTGGCGTGAGAGATGCCAGTAAGCCAAAGTCTAGACTTTCGACCCTCGCATTCTGACGAAAAATGCCTTACTGTGGCCGCCATCTTGTCGTGGACCCTAATACTTTTGAGTTTAAGGAGCGACATCTTTTCCTCAGCGTGGGTCTTATGTGTATTATTATTATAAAAGCAACTTGTATATAGCTAGGAGTCAACTATAAAATTGTAGTTTCAACTGGCGTGAGAGAATTTTGTAAGCCAAAGTCTAGACTTTCGACCCTCGCATTCTGACGAAAAATGCCTTACTGTGGCCGCCATCTTGTCGTGGACCCTAATACTTTTGAGTTTAAGGAGCGACATCTTTTCCTCAGCGTGGGTCTTATGTGTATTATTTCTATAAATGCTACTTGCATATAGCTAGGAGTCAACTATAAAATTGTAGTTTCAACTGGCGTGAGGGAAGCCAGTAAGCCAAAGTCTAGACTTTCGACCCTCGCATTCTGACGAAAAATGCCTTACTGTGGCCGCCATCTTGTCGTGGACCCTAATACTTTTGAGTTTAAGGAGCGACATCTTTTCCTCAGCGTGGGTCTTATGTGTATTATTTTATAAAAGCTACTTGCATATAGCTAGGAGTCAACTATAAAATTGTAGTTACAACTGGCGTGAGAGATGCCAGTAAGCCAAAGTCTAGACTTTCGACCCTCGCATTCTGACGAAAAATGCCTTACTGTGGCCGCCATCTTGTCGTGGACCCTAATACTTTTGAGTTTAAGGAGCGACATCTTTTCCTCAGCGTGGGTCTTATGTGTATTATTTTTATAAAAGCTACTTGTATATAGCTAGGAGTCAACTATAAAATTGTAGTTACAACTGGCGTGAGAGATGCCAGTAAGCCAAAGTCTAGACTTTCGACCCTCGCATTCTGACGAAAAATGCCTTACTGTGGCCGCCATCTTGTCGTGGACCCTAATACTTTTGAGTTTAAGGAGCGACATCTTTTCCTCAGCGTGGGTCTTATGTGTATTATTATTATAAAAGCAACTTGTATATAGCTAGGAGTCAACTATAAAATTGTAGTTACAACTGGCGTGAGAGATGCCAGTAAGCCAAAGTCTAGACTTTCGACCCTCGCATTCTGCCAGAAAATGCCTCAGAATGCGTGGATCTTGTACATATTATTTTTATAAAAGCTACTTGAATTTAGCGAGGAGTCAACTATAAAATTGTAGTTGCAACTGGCGTGAGAGAATTTTGTAAGCCAAAGTCTAGACTTTCGACCCTCGCATTCTGACGAAAAATGCCTTACTGTGGCCGCCATCTTGTCGTGGACCCTAATACTTTTGAGTTTAAGGAGCGACATCTTTTCCTCAGCGTGGATCGTAAGTGTATTATTTTTATAAAAGCAACTTGTATATAGCTAGGAGTCAACTATAAAATTGTAGTTACAACTGGCGTGAGAGATGCCAGTAAGCCAAAGTCTAGACTTTCGACCCTCGCATTCTGACGAAAAATGCCTTACTGTGGCCGCCATCTTGTCGTGGACCCTAATACTTTTGAGTTTAAGGAGCGACATCTTTTCCTCAGCGTGGGTCTTATGTGTATTATTTTATAAAAAAGCAACTTGTATATAGCTAGGAGTCAACTATAAAATTGTAGTTACAACTGGCGTGAGAGATGCCAGTAAGCCAAAGTCTAGACTTTCGACCCTCGCATTCTGACGAAAAATGCCTTACTGTGGCCGCCATCTTGTCGTGGACCCTAATACTTTTGAGTTTAAGGAGCGACATCTTTTCCTCAGCGTGGGTCTTATGTGTATTATTTCTATAAATGCTACTTGCATATAGCTAGGAGTCAACTATAAAATTGTAGTTTCAACTGGCGTGAGAGAAGCCAGTAAGCCAAAGTCTAGACTTTCGACCCTCGCATTCTGCCAGAAAATGCCTCAGAATGCGTGGATCTTGTACATATTATTTTTATAAAAGCTACTTGAATTTAGCGAGGAGTCAACTATAAAATTGTAGTTGCAACTGGCGTGAGAGAATTTTGTAAGCCAAAGTCTAGACTTTCGACCCTCGCATTCTGACGAAAAATGCCTTACTGTGGCCGCCATCTTGTCGTGGACCCTAATACTTTTGAGTTTAAGGAGCGACATCTTTTCCTCAGCGTGGATCGTAAGTGTATTATTTTTATAAAAGCAACTTGTATATAGCTAGGAGTCAACTATAAAATTGTAGTTACAACTGGCGTGAGAGATGCCAGTAAGCCAAAGTCTAGACTTTCGACCCTCGCATTCTGCCAGAAAATGCCTCAGAATGCGTGGATCTTGTACATATTATTTTTATAAAAGCTACTTGAATTTAGCGAGGAGTCAACTATAAAATTGTAGTTGCAACTGGCGTGAGAGAATTTTGTAAGCCAAAGTCTAGACTTTCGACCCTCGCATTCTGACGAAAAATGCCTTACTGTGGCCGCCATCTTGTCGTGGACCCTAATACTTTTGAGTTTAAGGAGCGACATCTTTTCCTCAGCGTGGGTCTTATGTGTATTATTTCTATAAATGCTACTTGCATATAGCTAGGAGTCAACTATAAAATTGTAGTTTCAACTGGCGTGAGGGAAGCCAGTAAGCCAAAGTCTAGACTTTCGACCCTCGCATTCTGACGAAAAATGCCTTACTGTGGCCGCCATCTTGTCGTGGACCCTAATACTTTTGAGTTTAAGGAGCGACATCTTTTCCTCAGCGTGGGTCTTATGTGTATTATTATTATAAAAGCTACTTGTATATAGCTAGGAGTCAACTATAAAATTGTAGTTGCAACTGGCGTGAGAGATGCCAGTAAGCCAAAGTCTAGACTTTCGACCCTCGCATTCTGACGAAAAATGCCTTACTGTGGCCGCCATCTTGTCGTGGACCCTAATACTTTTGAGTTTAAGGAGCGACATCTTTTCCTCAGCGTGGGTCTTAAGTGTATTATTTTATTAAAATGCTACTTGCATATAGCTAGGAGTCAACTATAAAATTGTAGTTTTCAACTGGCGTGAGAGATGCCAGTAAGCCAAAGTCTAGACTTTCGACCCTCGCATTCTGCCAGAAAAATGCCTCAGAATGCGTGGATCTTGTACATATTATTTTTATAAAAGCTACTTGAATTTAGCGAGGAGTCAACTATAAAATTGTAGTTGCAACTGGCGTGAGAGAATTTTGTAAGCCAAAGTCTAGACTTTCGACCCTCGCATTCTGACGAAAAATGCCTTACTGTGGCCGCCATCTTGTCGTGGACCCTAATACTTTTGAGTTTAAGGAGCGACATCTTTTCCTCAGCGTGGATCGTAAGTGTATTATTTTATAAAAGCAACTTGTATATAGCTAGGAGTCAACTATAAAATTGTAGTTACAACTGGCGTGAGAGATGCCAGTAAGCCAAAGTCTAGACTTTCGACCCTCGCATTCTGCCAGAAAATGCCTCAGAATGCGTGGATCTTGTACATATTATTTTTTATAAAAGCTACTTGAATTTAGCGAGGAGTCAACTATAAAATTGTAGTTGCAACTGGCGTGAGAGAATTTTGTAAGCCAAAGTCTAGACTTTCGACCCTCGCATTCTGACGAAAAATGCCTTACTGTGGCCGCCATCTTGTCGTGGACCTTAATACTTTTGAGTTTAAGAGAGCGACATCTTTTCCTCAGCGTGGATCGTAAGTGTATTATTTTTATAAAAGCAACTTGTATATAGCTAGGAGTCAACTATAAAATTGTAGTTACAACTGGCGTGAGAGATGCCAGTAAGCCAAAGTCTAGACTTTCGACCCTCGCATTCTGACAAAAATGCCTTACTGTGGCCGCCATCTTGTCGTGGACCCTAATACTTTTGAGTTTAAGGAGCGACATCTTTTCCTCAGCGTGGTCTTAGTGTATTATTTTATAAAAGCTACTTGATATAGCTAGGAGTCAACTATAAAATTGTAGTTACAACTGGCGTGAGAGATGCCAGTAAGCCAAAGTCTAGACTTTCGACCCTCGCATTCTGACGAAAAATGCCTTACTGTGGCCGCCATCTTGTCGTGGACCCTAATACTTTTGAGTTTAAGGAGCGACATCTTTTCCTCAGCGTGGGTCTTATGTGTATTATTTCTATAAATGCTACTTGCATATAGCTAGGAGTCAACTATAAAATTGTAGTTTCAACTGGCGTGAGGGAAGCCAGTAAGCCAAAGTCTAGACTTTCGACCCTCGCATTCTGCCAGAAAATGCCTCAGAATGCGTGGATCTTGTACATATTATTTTTATAAAAGCTACTTGAATTTAGCGAGGAGTCAACTATAAAATTGTAGTTGCAACTGGCGTGAGAGAATTTTGTAAGCCAAAGTCTAGACTTTCGACCCTCGCATTCTGACGAAAAATGCCTTACTGTGGCCGCCATCTTGTCGTGGACCCTAATACTTTTGAGTTTAAGGAGCGACATCTTTTCCTCAGCGTGGATCGTAAGTGTATTATTTTTATAAAAGCAACTTGTATATAGCTAGGAGTCAACTATAAAATTGTAGTTACAACTGGCGTGAGAGATGCCAGTAAGCCAAAGTCTAGACTTTCGACCCTCGCATTCTGCCAGAAAATGCCTCAGAATGCGTGGATCTTGTACATATTATTTTTATAAAAGCTACTTGAATTTAGCGAGGAGTCAACTATAAAATTGTAGTTGCAACTGGCGTGAGAGAATTTTGTAAGCCAAAGTCTAGACTTTCGACCCTCGCATTCTGACGAAAAATGCCTTACTGTGGCCGCCATCTTGTCGTGGACCCTAATACTTTTGAGTTTAAGGGCGACATCTTTTCCTCAGCGTGGGTCTTATGTGTATTATTTCTATAAATGCTACTTGTATATAGCTAGGAGTCAACTATAAAATTGTAGTTTACAACTGGCGTGAGAGACCAGTAAGCCAAAGTCTAGACTTTCGACCCTCGCATTCTGACGAAAAATGCCTTACTGTGGCCGCCATCTTGTCGTGGACCCTAATACTTTTGAGTTTAAGGAGCGACATCTTTTCCTCAGCGTGGGTCTTATGTGTATTATTATCTATAAAAGCAACTTGTATATAGCTAGGAGTCAACTATAAAATTGTAGTTACAACTGGCGTGAGAGATGCCAGTAAGCCAAAGTCTAGACTTTCGACCCTCGCATTCTGACGAAAAATGCCTTACTGTGGCCGCCATCTTGTCGTGGACCCTAATACTTTTGAGTTTAAGGAGCGACATCTTTTCCTCAGCGTGGGTCTTATGTGTATTATTTCTATAAAATGCTACTTGCATATAGCTAGGAGTCAACTATAAAATTGTAGTTTCAACTGGCGTGAGAGATGCCAGTAAGCCAAAGTCTAGACTTTCGACCCTCGCATTCTGCCAGAAAATGCCTCAGAATGCGTGGATCTTGTACATATTATTTTTATAAAAGCTACTTGAATTTAGCGAGGAGTCAACTATAAATTGTAGTTGCAATTGTAGTTTGCAACTGGCGTGAGAGAATTTTGTAAGCCAAAGTCTAGACTTTCGACCCTCGCATTCTGACGAAAAATGCCTTACTGTGGCCGCCATCTTGTCGTGGACCCTAATACTTTGAGTTTAAGGAGCGACATCTTTCCTCAGCGTGGATCGTAAGTGTATTATTTTTATAAAAGCAACTTGTATATAGCTAGGAGTCAACTATAAAATTGTAGTTACAACTGGCGTGAGAGAAGCCAGTAAGCCAAAGTCTAGACTTTCGACCCTCGCATTCTGACGAAAAATGCCTTACTGTGGCCGCCATCTTGTCGTGGACCCTAATACTTTTGAGTTTAAGGAGCGACATCTTTTCCTCAGCGTGGGTCTTATGTGTATTATTTCTTAATAAGCAACTTGATATAGCTAGGAGTCAACTATAAAATTGTAGTTTACAACTGGCGTGAGAGATGCCAGTAAGCCAAAGTCTAGACTTTCGACCCTCGCATTCTGCCAGAAAATGCCTCAGAATGCGTGGATCTTGTACATATTATTTTTATAAAAGCTACTTGAATTTAGCGAGGAGTCAACTATAAAATTGTAGTTGCAACTGGCGTGAGAGAATTTTGTAAGCCAAAGTCTAGACTTTCGACCCTCGCATTCTGACGAAAAATGCCTTACTGTGGCCGCCATCTTGTCGTGGACCCTAATACTTTTGAGTTTAAGGAGCGACATCTTTTCCTCAGCGTGGGTCTTATGTGTATTATTTTATAAAAGCAACTTGTATATAGCTAGGAGTCAACTATAAAATTGTAGTTTCAACTGGCGTGAGAGATGCCAGTAAGCCAAAGTCTAGACTTTCGACCCTCGCATTCTGACGAAAAATGCCTTACTGTGGCCGCCATCTTGTCGTGGACCCTAATACTTTTGAGTTTAAGGAGCGACATCTTTTCCTCAGCGTGGGTCTTATGTGTATTATTATTATAAAAGCAACTTGTATATAGCTAGGAGTCAACTATAAAATTGTAGTTTCAACTGGCGTGAGAGATGCCAGTAAGCCAAAGTCTAGACTTTCGACCCTCGCATTCTGACGAAAAATGCCTTACTGTGGCCGCCATCTTGTCGTGGACCCTAATACTTTTGAGTTTAAGGAGCGACATCTTTTCCTCAGCGTGGGTCTTATGTGTATTATTTCTATAAATGCTACTTGCATATAGCTAGGAGTCAACTATAAAATTGTAGTTTCAACTGGCGTGAGAGATGCCAGTAAGCCAAAGTCTAGACTTTCGACCCTCGCATTCTGCCAGAAAATGCCTCAGAATGCGTGGATCTTGTACATATTATTTTATAAAAGCTACTTGAATTTAGCGAGGAGTCAACTATAAAATTGTAGTTGCAACTGGCGTGAGAGATTTTGTAAGCCAAAGTCTAGACTTTCGACCCTCGCATTCTGACGAAAAATGCCTTACTGTGGCCGCCATCTTGTCGTGGACCCTAATACTTTTGAGTTTAAGGAGCGACATCTTTTCCTCAGCGTGGATCGTATGTGTATTATTTTTATAAAAGCAACTTGTATATAGCTAGGAGTCAACTATAAAATTGTAGTTACAACTGGCGTGAGAGATGCCAGTAAGCCAAAGTCTAGACTTTCGACCCTCGCATTCTGCCAGAAAATGCCTCAGAATGCGTGGATCTTGTACATATTATTTTTATAAAAGCTACTTGAATTTAGCGAGGAGTCAACTATAAAATTGTAGTTGCAACTGGCGTGAGAGAATTTTGTAAGCCAAAGTCTAGACTTTCGACCCTCGCATTCTGACGAAAAATGCCTTACTGTGGCCGCCATCTTGTCGTGGACCCTAATACTTTTGAGTTTAAGGAGCGACATCTTTTCCTCAGCGTGGGTCTTAGTGTATTATTTTTATAAAAGCAACTTGTATATAGCTAGGAGTCAACTATAAAATTGTAGTTACAACTGGCGTGAGAGATGCCAGTAAGCCAAAGTCTAGACTTTCGACCCTCGCATTCTGACGAAAAATGCCTTACTGTGGCCGCCATCTTGTCGTGGACCCTAATACTTTGAGTTTAAGGAGCGACATCTTTTCCTCAGCGTGGTCTTATGTGTATTATTTCTATAAATGCTACTTGCATATAGCTAGGAGTCAACTATAAAATTGTAGTTTCAACTGGCGTGAGAGATGCCAGTAAGCCAAAGTCTAGACTTTCGACCCTCGCATTCTGCCAGAAAATGCCTCAGAATGCGTGGATCTTGTACATATTATTTTTATAAAAGCTACTTGAATTTAGCGAGGAGTCAACTATAAAATTGTAGTTGCAACTGGCGTGAGAGAATTTTGTAAGCCAAAGTCTAGACTTTCGACCCTCGCATTCTGACGAAAAATGCCTTACTGTGGCCGCCATCTTGTCGTGGACCCTAATACTTTTGAGTTTAAGGAGCGACATCTTTTCCTCAGCGTGGATCGTAAGTGTATTATTTTTATAAAAGCAACTTGTATATAGCTAGGAGTCAACTATAAAATTGTAGTTACAACTGGCGTGAGAGATGCCAGTAAGCCAAAGTCTAGACTTTCGACCCTCGCATTCTGCCAGAAAATGCCTCAGAATGCGTGGATCTTGTACATATTATTTTTATAAAAGCTACTTGAATTTAGCGAGGAGTCAACTATAAAATTGTAGTTGCAACTGGCGTGAGAGAATTTTGTAAGCCAAAGTCTAGACTTTCGACCCTCGCATTCTGACGAAAAATGCCTTACTGTGGCCGCCATCTTGTCGTGGACCCTAATACTTTTGAGTTTAAGGAGCGACATCTTTTCCTCAGCGTGGGTCTTATGTGTATTATTTCTATAAATGCTACTTGCATATAGCTAGGAGTCAACTATAAAATTGTAGTTTCAACTGGCGTGAGAGATGCCAGTAAGCCAAAGTCTAGACTTTCGACCCTCGCATTCTGACGAAAAATGCCTTACTGTGGCCGCCATCTTGTCGTGGACCCTAATACTTTTGAGTTTAAGGAGCGACATCTTTTCCTCAGCGTGGGTCTTATGTGTATTATTTATAAAAGCAACTTGTATATAGCTAGGAGTCAACTATAAAATTGTAGTTACAACTGGCGTGAGAGATGCCAGTAAGCCAAAGTCTAGACTTTCGACCCTCGCATTCTGACGAAAAATGCCTTACTGTGGCCGCCATCTTGTCGTGGACCCTAATACTTTTGAGTTTAAGGAGCGACATCTTTTCCTCAGCGTGGGTCTTATGTGTATTATTTCTATAAAAGCAACTTGTATATAGCTAGGAGTCAACTATAAAATTGTAGTTTCAACTGGCGTGAGAGATGCCAGTAAGCCAAAGTCTAGACTTTCGACCCTCGCATTCTGCCAGAAAATGCCTCAGAATGCGTGGATCTTGTACATATTATTTTTATAAAAGCTACTTGAATTTAGCGAGGAGTCAACTATAAAATTGTAGTTGCAACTGGCGTGAGAGAATTTTGTAAGCCAAAGTCTAGACTTTCGACCCTCGCATTCTGACGAAAAATGCCTTACTGTGGCCGCCATCTTGTCGTGGACCCTAATACTTTTGAGTTTAAGGAGCGACATCTTTTCCTCAGCGTGGATCGTAAGTGTATTATTTTTATAAAAGCAACTTGTATATAGCTAGGAGTCAACTATAAAATTGTAGTTACAACTGGCGTGAGAGATGCCAGTAAGCCAAAGTCTAGACTTTCGACCCTCGCATTCTGACGAAAAATGCCTTACTGTGGCCGCCATCTTGTCGTGGACCCTAATACTTTTGAGTTTAAGGAGCGACATCTTTTCCTCAGCGTGGGTCTTATGTGTATTATTTATTATAAAAGCAACTTGTATATAGCTAGGAGTCAACTATAAAATTGTAGTTACAACTGGCGTGAGAGATTTTGTAAGCCAAAGTCTAGACTTTCGACCCTCGCATTCTGACGAAAAATGCCTTACTGTGGCCGCCATCTTGTCGTGGACCCTAATACTTTTGAGTTTAAGGGCGACATCTTTTCCTCAGCGTGGGTCTTATGTGTATTATTTCTATAAAAGCTACTTGCATATAGCTAGGAGTCAACTATAAAATTGTAGTTTCAACTGGCGTGAGAGATGCCAGTAAGCCAAAGTCTAGACTTTCGACCCTCGCATTCTGACGAAAAATGCCTTACTGTGGCCGCCATCTTGTCGTGGACCCTAATACTTTTGAGTTTAAGGAGCGACATCTTTTCCTCAGCGTGGGTCTTATGTGTATTATTTTTATAAAAGCAACTTGTATATAGCTAGGAGTCAACTATAAAATTGTAGTTACAACTGGCGTGAGAGATGCCAGTAAGCCAAAGTCTAGACTTTCGACCCTCGCATTCTGACGAAAAATGCCTTACTGTGGCCGCCATCTTGTCGTGGACCCTAATACTTTTGAGTTTAAGGAGCGACATCTTTTCCTCAGCGTGGGTCTTATGTGTATTATTTTATAAAAGCAACTTGTATATAGCTAGGAGTCAACTATAAAATTGTAGTTACAACTGGCGTGAGAGATGCCAGTAAGCCAAAGTCTAGACTTTCGACCCTCGCATTCTGACGAAAAATGCCTTACTGTGGCCGCCATCTTGTCGTGGACCCTAATACTTTTGAGTTTAAGGAGCGACATCTTTTCCTCAGCGTGGGTCTTATGTGTATTATTATTATAAAAGCAACTTGTATATAGCTAGGAGTCAACTATAAAATTGTAGTTACAACTGGCGTGAGAGATGCCAGTAAGCCAAAGTCTAGACTTTCGACCCTCGCATTCTGCCAGAAAATGCCTCAGAATGCGTGGATCTTGTACATATTATTTTTATAAAAGCTACTTGAATTTAGCGAGGAGTCAACTATAAAATTGTAGTTGCAACTGGCGTGAGAGAATTTTGTAAGCCAAAGTCTAGACTTTCGACCCTCGCATTCTGACGAAAAATGCCTTACTGTGGCCGCCATCTTGTCGTGGACCCTAATACTTTTGAGTTTAAGGAGCGACATCTTTTCCTCAGCGTGGATCTTATGTGTATTATTTTTATAAAAGCAACTTGTATATAGCTAGGAGTCAACTATAAAATTGTAGTTACAACTGGCGTGAGAGATGCCAGTAAGCCAAAGTCTAGACTTTCGACCCTCGCATTCTGACGAAAAATGCCTTACTGTGGCCGCCATCTTGTCGTGGACCCTAATACTTTTGAGTTTAAGGAGCGACATCTTTTCCTCAGCGTGGGTCTTATGTGTATTATTTTTATAAAAGCAACTTGTATATAGCTAGGAGTCAACTATAAAATTGTAGTTACAACTGGCGTGAGAGATGCCAGTAAGCCAAAGTCTAGACTTTCGACCCTCGCATTCTGACGAAAAATGCCTTACTGTGGCCGCCATCTTGTCGTGGACCCTAATACTTTTGAGTTTAAGGAGCGACATCTTTTCCTCAGCGTGGGTCTTATGTGTATTATTTTCTATAAAAGCAACTTGTATATAGCTAGGAGTCAACTATAAAATTGTAGTTTCAACTGGCGTGAGAGATGCCAGTAAGCCAAAGTCTAGACTTTCGACCCTCGCATTCTGCCAGAAAATGCCTCAGAATGCGTGGATCTTGTACATATTATTTTTATAAAAGCTACTTGAATTTAGCGAGGAGTCAACTATAAAATTGTAGTTGCAACTGGCGTGAGAGAATTTTGTAAGCCAAAGTCTAGACTTTCGACCCTCGCATTCTGACGAAAAATGCCTTACTGTGGCCGCCATCTTGTCGTGGACCCTAATACTTTTGAGTTTAAGGAGCGACATCTTTTCCTCAGCGTGGATCGTAAGTGTATTATTTTTATAAAAGCAACTTGTATATAGCTAGGAGTCAACTATAAAATTGTAGTTACAACTGGCGTGAGAGATGCCAGTAAGCCAAAGTCTAGACTTTCGACCCTCGCATTCTGCCAGAAAATGCCTCAGAATGCGTGGATCTTGTACATATTATTTTTATAAAAGCTACTTGAATTTAGCGAGGAGTCAACTATAAAATTGTAGTTGCAACTGGCGTGAGAGAATTTTGTAAGCCAAAGTCTAGACTTTCGACCCTCGCATTCTGACGAAAAATGCCTTACTGTGGCCGCCATCTTGTCGTGGACCCTAATACTTTTGAGTTTAAGGAGCGACATCTTTTCCTCAGCGTGGGTCTTATGTGTATTATTTCTATAAATGCTACTTGCATATAGCTAGGAGTCAACTATAAAATTGTAGTTTCAACTGGCGTGAGAGATGCCAGTAAGCCAAAGTCTAGACTTTCGACCCTCGCATTCTGACGAAAAATGCCTTACTGTGGCCGCCATCTTGTCGTGGACCCTAATACTTTTGAGTTTAAGGAGCGACATCTTTTCCTCAGCGTGGGTCTTATGTGTATTATATTATATAAAAGCTACTTGTATATAGCTAGGAGTCAACTATAAAATTGTAGTTACAACTGGCGTGAGAGATGCCAGTAAGCCAAAGTCTAGACTTTCGACCCTCGCATTCTGACGAAAAATGCCTTACTGTGGCCGCCATCTTGTCGTGGACCCTAATACTTTTGAGTTTAAGGAGCGACATCTTTTCCTCAGCGTGGGTCTTATGTGTATTATTTCTATAAATGCAACTTGCATATAGCTAGGAGTCAACTATAAAATTGTAGTTCAACTGGCGTGAGAGATGCCAGTAAGCCAAAGTCTAGACTTTCGACCCTCGCATTCTGCCAGAAAATGCCTCAGAATGCGTGGATCTTGTACATATTATTTTATAAAAGCTACTTGAATTTAGCGAGGAGTCAACTATAAAATTGTAGTTGCAACTGGCGTGAGAGAATTTTGTAAGCCAAAGTCTAGACTTTCGACCCTCGCATTCTGACGAAAAATGCCTTACTGTGGCCGCCATCTTGTCGTGGACCCTAATACTTTTGAGTTTAAGGAGCGACATCTTTTCCTCAGCGTGGATCGTAAGTGTATTATTTTTATAAAAGCAACTTGTATATAGCTAGGAGTCAACTATAAAATTGTAGTTACAACTGGCGTGAGAGATGCCAGTAAGCCAAAGTCTAGACTTTCGACCCTCGCATTCTGCCAGAAAATGCCTCAGAATGCGTGGATCTTGTACATATTATTTTTATAAAAGCTACTTGAATTTAGCGAGGAGTCAACTATAAAATTGTAGTTGCAACTGGCGTGAGAGAATTTTGTAAGCCAAAGTCTAGACTTTCGACCCTCGCATTCTGACGAAAAAATGCCTTACTGTGGCCGCCATCTTGTCGTGGACCCTAATACTTTTGAGTTTAAGGAGCGACATCTTTTCCTCAGCGTGGATCGTAAGTGTATTATTTTTATAAAAGCAACTTGTATATAGCTAGGAGTCAACTATAAAATTGTAGTTACAACTGGCGTGAGAGATGCCAGTAAGCCAAAGTCTAGACTTTCGACCCTCGCATTCTGACGAAAAATGCCTTACTGTGGCCGCCATCTTGTCGTGGACCCTAATACTTTTGAGTTTAAGGAGCGACATCTTTTCCTCAGCGTGGGTCTTATGTGTATTATTTTTATAAAAGCAACTTGTATATAGCTAGGAGTCAACTATAAAATTGTAGTTACAACTGGCGTGAGAGATGCCAGTAAGCCAAAGTCTAGACTTTCGACCCTCGCATTCTGACGAAAAATGCCTTACTGTGGCCGCCATCTTGTCGTGGACCCTAATACTTTTGAGTTTAAGGAGCGACATCTTTTCCTCAGCGTGGGTCTTATGTGTATTATTTCTTATAAATGCAACTTGCATATAGCTAGGAGTCAACTATAAAATTGTAGTTACAACTGGCGTGAGAGATGCCAGTAAGCCAAAGTCTAGACTTTCGACCCTCGCATTCTGCCAGAAAATGCCTCAGAATGCGTGGATCTTGTACATATTATTTTTATAAAAGCTACTTGAATTTAGCGAGGAGTCAACTATAAAATTGTAGTTGCAACTGGCGTGAGAGAATTTTGTAAGCCAAAGTCTAGACTTTCGACCCTCGCATTCTGACGAAAAATGCCTTACTGTGGCCGCCATCTTGTCGTGGACCCTAATACTTTTGAGTTTAAGGAGCGACATCTTTTCCTCAGCGTGGGTCTTATGTGTATTATTTTTATAAAAGCAACTTGTATATAGCTAGGAGTCAACTATAAAATTGTAGTTACAACTGGCGTGAGAGATGCCAGTAAGCCAAAGTCTAGACTTTCGACCCTCGCATTCTGCCAGAAAATGCCTCAGAATGCGTGGATCTTGTACATATTATTTTTATAAAAGCTACTTGAATTTAGCGAGGAGTCAACTATAAAATTGTAGTTGCAACTGGCGTGAGAGAATTTTGTAAGCCAAAGTCTAGACTTTCGACCCTCGCATTCTGACGAAAAATGCCTTACTGTGGCCGCCATCTTGTCGTGGACCCTAATACTTTTGAGTTTAAGGAGCGACATCTTTTCCTCAGCGTGGGTCTTATGTGTATTATTTCTATAAATGCTACTTGCATATAGCTAGGAGTCAACTATAAAATTGTAGTTTCAACTGGCGTGAGAGATGCCAGTAAGCCAAAGTCTAGACTTTCGACCCTCGCATTCTGACGAAAAATGCCTTACTGTGGCCGCCATCTTGTCGTGGACCCTAATACTTTTGAGTTTAAGGAGCGACATCTTTTCCTCAGCGTGGGTCTTATGTGTATTATTATATAAAAGCAACTTGTATATAGCTAGGAGTCAACTATAAAATTGTAGTTACAACTGGCGTGAGAGATGCCAGTAAGCCAAAGTCTAGACTTTCGACCCTCGCATTCTGACGAAAAATGCCTTACTGTGGCCGCCATCTTGTCGTGGACCCTAATACTTTTGAGTTTAAGGAGCGACATCTTTTCCTCAGCGTGGGTCTTATGTGTATTATTTTATAAATGCAACTTGCATATAGCTAGGAGTCAACTATAAAATTGTAGTTACAACTGGCGTGAGAGATGCCAGTAAGCCAAAGTCTAGACTTTCGACCCTCGCATTCTGCCAGAAAATGCCTCAGAATGCGTGGATCTTGTACATATTATTTTTTATAAAAGCTACTTGAATTTAGCGAGGAGTCAACTATAAAATTGTAGTTGCAACTGGCGTGAGAGAATTTTGTAAGCCAAAGTCTAGACTTTCGACCCTCGCATTCTGACGAAAAATGCCTTACTGTGGCCGCCATCTTGTCGTGGACCCTAATACTTTTGAGTTTAAGGAGCGACATCTTTTCCTCAGCGTGGTCGTAAGTGTATTATTTTTATAAAAGCAACTTGTATATAGCTAGGAGTCAACTATAAAATTGTAGTTACAACTGGCGTGAGAGATGCCAGTAAGCCAAAGTCTAGACTTTCGACCCTCGCATTCTGACGAAAAATGCCTTACTGTGGCCGCCATCTTGTCGTGGACCCTAATACTTTTGAGTTTAAGGAGCGACATCTTTTCCTCAGCGTGGGTCTTATGTGTATTATTTCTATAAATGCTACTTGTATATAGCTAGGAGTCAACTATAAAATTGTAGTTTCAACTGGCGTGAGAGATGCCAGTAAGCCAAAGTCTAGACTTTCGACCCTCGCATTCTGCCAGAAAATGCCTCAGAATGCGTGGATCTTGTACATATTATTTTTATAAAAGCTACTTGAATTTAGCGAGGAGTCAACTATAAAATTGTAGTTGCAACTGGCGTGAGAGAATTTGTAAGCCAAAGTCTAGACTTTCGACCCTCGCATTCTGACGAAAAATGCCTTACTGTGGCCGCCATCTTGTCGTGGACCCTAATACTTTTGAGTTTAAGGAGCGACATCTTTTCCTCAGCGTGGATCGTAAGTGTATTATTTTTATAAAGCAACTTGTATATAGCTAGGAGTCAACTATAAAATTGTAGTTACAACTGGCGTGAGAGATGCCAGTAAGCCAAAGTCTAGACTTTCGACCCTCGCATTCTGCCAGAAAATGCCTCAGAATGCGTGGATCTTGTACATATTATTTTTATAAAAGCTACTTGAATTTAGCGAGGAGTCAACTATAAAATTGTAGTTGCAACTGGCGTGAGAGAATTTTGTAAGCCAAAGTCTAGACTTTCGACCCTCGCATTCTGACGAAAAATGCCTTACTGTGGCCGCCATCTTGTCGTGGACCCTAATACTTTTGAGTTTAAGGAGCGACATCTTTTCCTCAGCGTGGGTCTTATGTGTATTATTTCTATAAATGCTACTTGCATATAGCTAGGAGTCAACTATAAAATTGTAGTTTCAACTGGCGTGAGAGATGCCAGTAAGCCAAAGTCTAGACTTTCGACCCTCGCATTCTGACGAAAAATGCCTTACTGTGGCCGCCATCTTGTCGTGGACCCTAATACTTTTGAGTTTAAGGAGCGACATCTTTTCCTCAGCGTGGGTCTTATGTGTATTATTATTATAAAAGCTACTTGTATATAGCTAGGAGTCAACTATAAAATTGTAGTTACAACTGGCGTGAGAGATGCCAGTAAGCCAAAGTCTAGACTTTCGACCCTCGCATTCTGACGAAAAATGCCTTACTGTGGCCGCCATCTTGTCGTGGACCCTAATACTTTTGAGTTTAAGGAGCGACATCTTTTCCTCAGCGTGGGTCTTATGTGTATTATTTCTATAAATGCTACTTGCATATATAGCTAGGAGTCAACTATAAAATTGTAGTTACAACTGGCGTGAGAGATGCCAGTAAGCCAAAGTCTAGACTTTCGACCCTCGCATTCTGCCAGAAAATGCCTCAGAATGCGTGGATCTTGTACATATTATTTTTATAAAAGCTACTTGAATTTAGCGAGGAGTCAACTATAAAATTGTAGTTGCAACTGGCGTGAGAGAATTTTGTAAGCCAAAGTCTAGACTTTCGACCCTCGCATTCTGACGAAAAATGCCTTACTGTGGCCGCCATCTTGTCGTGGACCCTAATACTTTTGAGTTTAAGGAGCGACATCTTTTCCTCAGCGTGGATCGTAAGTGTATTATTTTTATAAAAGCAACTTGTATATAGCTAGGAGTCAACTATAAAATTGTAGTTACAACTGGCGTGAGAGATGCCAGTAAGCCAAAGTCTAGACTTTCGACCCTCGCATTCTGACGAAAAATGCCTTACTGTGGCCGCCATCTTGTCGTGGACCCTAATACTTTTGAGTTTAAGGAGCGACATCTTTTCCTCAGCGTGGGTCTTATGTGTATTATTTCTATAAATGCAACTTGTATATAGCTAGGAGTCAACTATAAAATTGTAGTTTCAACTGGCGTGAGAGATGCCAGTAAGCCAAAGTCTAGACTTTCGACCCTCGCATTCTGCCAGAAAATGCCTCAGAATGCGTGGATCTTGTACATATTATTTTTATAAAAGCTACTTGAATTTAGCGAGGAGTCAACTATAAAATTGTAGTTGCAACTGGCGTGAGAGAATTTTGTAAGCCAAAGTCTAGACTTTCGACCCTCGCATTCTGACGAAAAATGCCTTACTGTGGCCGCCATCTTGTCGTGGACCCTAATACTTTTGAGTTTAAGGAGCGACATCTTTTCCTCAGCGTGGATCGTAAGTGTATTATTTTTATAAAAGCAACTTGTATATAGCTAGGAGTCAACTAAAAATTGTAGTTACAACTGGCGTGAGAGATGCCAGTAAGCCAAAGTCTAGACTTTCGACCCTCGCATTCTGCCAGAAAATGCCTCAGAATGCGTGGATCTTGTACATATTATTTTTTATAAAAGCTACTTGAATTTAGCGAGGAGTCAACTATAAAAATTGTAGTTGCAACTGGCGTGAGAGAATTTTGTAAGCCAAAGTCTAGACTTTCGACCCTCGCATTCTGACGAAAAATGCCTTACTGTGGCCGCCATCTTGTCGTGGACCCTAATACTTTTGAGTTTAAGGAGCGACATCTTTTCCTCAGCGTGGGTCTTATGTGTATTATTTCTATAAAAGCAACTTGTATATAGCTAGGAGTCAACTATAAAATTGTAGTTACAACTGGCGTTGAGAGAAGCCAGTAAGCCAAAGTCTAGACTTTCGACCCTCGCATTCTGACGAAAAATGCCTTACTGTGGCCGCCATCTTGTCGTGACCCTAATACTTTTGTTTAAGGAGCGACATCTTTTCCTCAGCGTGGGTCTTATGTGTATTATTATTATAAAAGAACTTGATAAGCTAGGAGTCAACTATAAAATTGTAGTTACAACTGGCGTGAGAGATGCCAGTAAGCCAAAGTCTAGACTTTCGACCCTCGCATTCTGACGAAAAATGCCTTACTGTGGCCGCCATCTTGTCGTGGACCCTAATACTTTGAGTTTAAGGAGCGACATCTTTTCCTCAGCGTGGTCTTATGTGTATTATTTTTATAAAAGCAACTTTGCAATATAGCTAGGAGTCAACTATAAAATTGTAGTTTACAACTGGCGTTGAGAGAAGCCAGTAAGCCAAAGTCTAGACTTTCGACCCTCGCATTCTGCCAGAAAATGCCTCAGAATGCGTGGATCTTGTACATATTATTTTTATAAAAAGCTACTTGAATTTAGCGAGGAGTCAACTATAAAAATTGTAGTTGCCAACTGGCGTGAGAGAATTTTGTAAGCCAAAGTCTAGACTTTCGACCCTCGCATTCTGACGAAAAATGCCTTACTGTGGCCGCCATCTTGTCGTGGACCCTAATACTTTTGAGTTTAAGGAGCGACATCTTTTCCTCAGCGTGGATCGTAAGTGTATTATTTTTATAAAAGCAACTTGTATATAGCTAGGAGTCAACTATAAAATTGTAGTTACAACTTGCGTGAGAGATGCCAGTAAGCCAAAGTCTAGACTTTCGACCCTCGCATTCTGACGAAAAATGCCTTACTGTGGCCGCCATCTTGTCGTGGACCCTAATACTTTTGAGTTTAAGGAGCGACATCTTTTCCTCAGCGTGGGTCTTAAGTGTATTATTTCTATAAAAACTTGTATATAGCTAGGAGTCAACTATAAAATTGTAGTTTCAACTGGCGTGAGAGATGCCAGTAAGCCAAAGTCTAGACTTTCGACCCTCGCATTCTGACGAAAAATGCCTTACTGTGGCCGCCATCTTGTCGTGGACCCTAATACTTTTGAGTTTAAGGAGCGACATCTTTTCCTCAGCGTGGGTCTTATGTGTATTATTTCTATAAATGCTACTTGCATATAGCTAGGAGTCAACTATAAAATTGTAGTTTAAACTGGCGTGAGGGATGCCAGTAAGCCAAAGTCTAGACTTTCGACCCCTCGCATTCTGCCAGAAAATGCCTCAGAATGCGTGGATCTTGTACATATTATTTTTATAAAAGCTACTTGAATTTAGCGAGGAGTCAACTATAAAATTGTAGTTGCAACTGGCGTGAGAGAATTGTAAGCCAAAGTCTAGACTTTCGACCCTCGCATTCTGACGAAAAAATGCCTTACTGTGGCCGCCATCTTGTCGTGGACCCTAATACTTTTGAGTTTTAAGGAGCGACATCTTTTCCTCAGCGTGGGGTCTATATGTGTATTATTAAAAAGCAACTTGTATATAGCTAGGAGTCAACTATAAAATTGTAGTTACAACTGGCGTGAGGATGCCAGTAAGCCAAAGTCTAGACTTTCGACCTCGCATTCTGCCGAAAAATGCCTTACGTGTGGCCGCCATCTTGTCGTGGACCCTAATACTTTTGAGTTTAAGGAGCGACATCTTTTCCTCAGCGTGGTCTTATGTGTATTATTATTATAAAGCTACTTGCATATAGCTAGGAGTCAACTATAAAATTGTAGTTACAACTGGCGTGAGAGATGCCAGTAAGCCAAAGTCTAGACTTTCGACCCTCGCATTCTGACGAAAATGCCTTACTGTGGCCGCCATCTTGTCGTGGACCCTAATACTTTTGAGTTTAAGGAGCGACATCTTTTCCTCAGCGTGGGTCTTATGTGTATTATTTCTATAAATGCTACTTGCATATAGCTAGGAGTCAACTATAAAATTGTAGTTTCAACTGGCGTGAGAGATGCCAGTAAGCCAAAGTCTAGACTTTCGACCCTCGCATTCTGCCAGAAAATGCCTCAGAATGCGTGGATCTTGTACATATTATTTTTATAAAAGCTACTTGAATTTAGCGAGGAGTCAACTATAAAATTGTAGTTGCAACTGGCGTGAGAGAATTTTGTAAGCCAAAGTCTAGACTTTCGACCCTCGCATTCTGACGAAAAATGCCTTACTGTGGCCGCCATCTTGTCGTGGACCCTAATACTTTTGAGTTTAAGGAGCGACATCTTTTCCTCAGCGTGGATCTTATGTGTATTATTTTATAAAAGCAACTTGTATATAGCTAGGAGTCAACTATAAAATTGTAGTTACAACTGGCGTGAGAGATGCCAGTAAGCCAAAGTCTAGACTTTCGACCCTCGCATTCTGACGAAAAAATGCCTTACTGTGGCCGCCATCTTGTCGTGGACCCTAATACTTTTGAGTTAAAGAGCGACATCTTTTCCTCAGCGTGGGTCTTAAGTGTATTATTTTTATAAAGCTACTTGTATATAGCTAGGAGTCAACTATAAAATTGTAGTTTCAACTGGCGTGAGAGATGCCAGTAAGCCAAAGTCTAGACTTTCGACCCTCGCATTCTGACGAAAAATGCCTTACTGTGGCCGCCATCTTGTCGTGGACCCTAATACTTTTGAGTTTAAGGAGCGACATCTTTTCCTCAGCGTGGGTCTTATGTGTATTATTTCTATAAAAGCTACTCATATAGCTAGGAGTCAACTATAAAATTGTAGTTTCAACTGGCGTGAGAGATGCCAGTAAGCCAAAGTCTAGACTTTCGACCCTCGCATTCTGCCAGAAAATGCCTTCAGAATGCGTGGATCTTGTACATATTATTTTTATAAAAGCTACTTGAATTTAGCGAGGAGTCAACTATAAAATTGTAGTTGCAACTGGCGTGAGAGAATTTTGTAAGCCAAAGTCTAGACTTTCGACCCTCGCATTCTGACGAAAAATGCCTTACTGTGCGCCATCTTGTCGTGGACCCTAATACTTTTGAGTTTAAGGAGCGACATCTTTTCCTCAGCGTGGATCTTATGTGTATTATTTTTATAAAGCTAACTTGCATATAGCTAGGAGTCAACTATAAATTGTAGTTACAAACTGGCGTGAGA
>NW_022279681.1:0-86107 GCF_009193385.2 Nasonia vitripennis
TTTTTTATAAAAGCTACTTGATATTTAGCGAGGAGTCAACTATAAAATTGTAGTTACAACTGGCGTGAGGATTTCAGTAAGCCAAAAGTCTAGACTTTCGACCTCGCATCTCTGACGAAAAATGCCTTACTGTGGCCGCCATCTTGTCGTGGACCCTAATACTTTTGAGTTTAAGGAGCGACATCTTTTCCTCAGCGTGGGTCTTATGTGTATTATTTCTATAAAAGCAACTTGCATATAGCTAGGAGTCAACTATAAAATTGTAGTTTACAACTGGGTGAGAGATGCCAGTAAGCCAAAGTCTAGACTTTCGACCCTCGCATTCTGCCAGAAAATGCCTCAGAATGCGTGGATCTTGTACATATTATTTTTATAAAAGCTACTTGAATTAGCGAGGAGTCAACTATTAAAATTGTAGTTGCAACTGGGCGTGAGAGAATTTTGTAAGCCAAAGTCTAGACTTTCGACCCTCGCATTCTGACGAAAAATGCCTTTACTGTGGCCGCCATCTTGTCGTGGACCCTAATACTTTTGAGTTTAAGGAGCGACATCTTTTCCTCAGCGTGGATCGTAAGTGTATTATTTTTTATAAATGCTACTTGTATATAAGCTAGGAGTCAACTATAAAATTGTAGTTTCAACTGGCGTGAGAGATGCCAGTAAGCCAAAGTCTAGACTTTCGACCCTCGCATTCTGACGAAAAATGCCTTACTGTGGCCGCCATCTTGTCGTGGACCCTAATACTTTTGAGTTTAAGGAGCGACATCTTTTCCTCAGCGTGGGCTTATGTGTATTATTTCTATAAATGCTACTTGCATATAGCTAGGAGTCAACTATAAAATTGTAGTTTCAACTGGCGTGAGAGATGCCAGTAAGCCAAAGTCTAGACTTTCGACCCTCGCATTCTGCCAGAAAATGCCTCAGAATGCGTGGATCTTGTACATATTTATTTTTATAAAAGCTACTTGAATTTAGCGAGGAGTCAACTATAAAATTGTAGTTGCAACTGGCGTTGAGAGATTTTGTAAGCCAAAGTCTAGACTTTCGACCCTCGCATTCTGACGAAAAATGCCTTACTGTGGCCCGCCATCTTGTCGTGGACCCTAATACTTTTGAGTTTAAGGAGCGACATCTTTTCCTCAGCGTGGATCGTAAGTGTAATTTTTATAAAAGCAACTTGTATATAGCTAGGAGTCAACTATAAAATTGTAGTTACAACTGGCGCGTGAGAGATGCCAGTAAGCCAAAGTCTAGACTTTCGACCCTCGCATTCTGCCAGAAAATGCCTCAGAATGCGTGGATCTTGTACATATTATTTTTATAAAAGCTACTTGAATTTAGCGAGGAGTCAACTATAAAATTGTAGTTGCAAACTGGCGTGAGAGAATTTTGTAAGCCAAAGTCTAGACTTTCGACCCTCGCATTCTGACGAAAAATGCCTTACTGTGGCCGCCATCTTGTCGTGGACCCTAATACTTTGAGTTTAAGGAGCGACATCTTTTCCTCAGCGTGGATCGTAAGTGTATTATTTTTATAAAAGCAACTTGTATATAGCTAGGAGTCAACTATAAAATTGTAGTTACAACTGGCGTGAGAGATGCCAGTAAGCCAAAGTCTAGACTTTCGACCCTCGCATTCTGACGAAAAATGCCTTACTGTGGCCGCCATCTTGTCGTGGACCCTAATACTTTTGAGTTTAAGGAGCGACATCTTTTCCTCAGCGTGGGTCTTATGTGTATATTTCTATAAATGCTACTTGCATATAGCTAGGAGTCAACTATAAAATTGTAGTTTCAACTGGCGTGAGAATGCCAGTAAGCCAAAGTCTAGACTTTCGACCCTCGCATTCTGACGAAAAATGCCTTACTGTGGCCGCCATCTTGTCGTGGACCCTAATACTTTTGAGTTAAAGGAGCGACATCTTTTCCTCAGCGGGGTCTTATGTGTATTATTTTCTATAAATGCTACTTGCATATAGCTAGGAGTCAACTATAAAATTGTAGTTTCAACTGGCGTGAGAGATGCCAGTAAGCCAAAGTCTAGACTTTCGACCCTCGCATTCTGACGAAAAATGCCTTACTGTGGCCGCCATCTTGTCGTGGACCCTAATACTTTTGAGTTTAAGAGCGACATCTTTTCCTCAGCGTGGATCGTAAGTGTATTATTTTTATAAAAGCAACTTGTATATAGCTAGGAGTCAACTATAAAATTGTAGTTACAACTGGCGTGAGAGATGCCAGTAAGCCAAAGTCTAGACTTTCGACCCTCGCATTCTGCCAGAAAATGCCTCAGAATGCGTGGATCTTGTACATATTATTTTTATAAAAGCTACTTGAATTTAGCGAGGAGTCAACTATAAAATTGTAGTTGCAACTGGCGTGAGAGAATTTTGTAAGCCAAAGTCTAGACTTTCGACCCTCGCATTCTGACGAAAAATGCCTTACTGTGGCCGCCATCTTGTCGTGGACCCTAATACTTTTGAGTTTAAGGAGCGACATCTTTTCCTCAGCGTGGATCGTAAGTGTATTATTTTTATAAAAGCAACTTGTATATAGCTAGGAGTCAACTATAAAATTGTAGTTACAACTGGCGTGAGAGATGCCAGTAAGCCAAAGTCTAGACTTTCGACCCTCGCATTCTGACGAAAAATGCCTTACTGTGGCCGCCATCTTGTCGTGGACCCTAATACTTTTGAGTTTAAGGAGCGACATCTTTTCCTCAGCGTGGGTCTTATGTGTATTATTTCTATAAATGCTACTTGCATATAGCTAGGAGTCAACTATAAAAATTGTAGTTTCAACTGGCGTGAGAGATGCCAGTAAGCCAAAGTCTAGACTTTCGACCCTCGCATTCTGCCAGAAAATGCCTCAGAATGCGTGGATCTTGTACATATTATTTTTATAAAGCTACTTGAATTTAGCGAGGAGTCAACTATAAAATTGTAGTTGCAACTGGCGTGAGAGAATGCCAGTAAGCCAAAGTCTAGACTTTCGACCCTCGCATTCTGACGAAAAATGCCTTACTGTGGCCGCCATCTTGTCGTGGACCCTAATACTTTTGAGTTTAAGGAGCGACATCTTTTCCTCAGCGTGGTCTTATGTGTATTATTTCTATAAATGCTACTTGCATATAGCTAGGAGTCAACTATAAAATTGTAGTTTCAACTGGCGTGAGAGATGCCAGTAAGCCAAAGTCTAGACTTTCGACCCTCGCATTCTGACGAAAAATGCCTTACTGTGGCCGCCATCTTGTCGTGGACCCTAATACTTTTGAGTTTAAGGAGCGACATCTTTTCCTCAGCGTGGGTCTTATGTGTATTATTTCTATAAATGCTACTTGCATATAGCTAGGAGTCAACTATAAAATTGTAGTTTCAACTGGCGTGAGAGATGCCAGTAAGCCAAAGTCTAGACTTTCGACCCTCGCATTCTGACGAAAAATGCCTTACTGTGGCCGCCATCTTGTCGTGGACCCTAATACTTTTGAGTTTAAGGAGCGACATCTTTTCCTCAGCGTGGGTCTTATGTGTATTATTTCTATAAAAGCACTTGTATATAGCTAGGAGTCAACTATAAAATTGTAGTTTCAACTGGCGTGAGAGATGCCAGTAAGCCAAAGTCTAGACTTTCGACCCTCGCATTCTGCCAGAAAATGCCTCAGAATGCGTGGATCTTGTACATATTATTTTTATAAAAGCTACTTGAATTTAGCGAGGAGTCAACTATAAAATTGTAGTTGCAACTGGCGTGAGAGATTTTGTAAGCCAAAGTCTAGACTTTCGACCCTCGCATTCTGACGAAAAATGCCTTACTGTGGCCGCCATCTTGTCGTGGACCCTAATACTTTTGAGTTTAAGGAGCGACATCTTTTCCTCAGCGTGGGTCTTATGTGTATTATTTCTATAAATGCTACTTGCATATAGCTAGGAGTCAACTATAAAATTGTAGTTACAACTGGCGTGAGAGATGCCAGTAAGCCAAAGTCTAGACTTTCGACCCTCGCATTCTGACGAAAAATGCCTTACTGTGGCCGCCATCTTGTCGTGGACCCTAATACTTTTGAGTTTAAGGAGCGACATCTTTTCCTCAGCGTGGGTCTTATGTGTATTATTTCTATAAATGCTACTTGCATATAGCTAGGAGTCAACTATAAAATTGTAGTTTCAACTGGCGTGAGAGATGCCAGTAAGCCAAAGTCTAGACTTTCGACCCTCGCATTCTGACGAAAAATGCCTTACTGTGGCCGCCATCTTGTCGTGGACCCTAATACTTTTGAGTTTAAGGAGCGACATCTTTTCCTCAGCGTGGGTCTTATGTGTATTATTTCTATAAATGCTACTTGCATATAGCTAGGAGTCAACTATAAAATTGTAGTTTCAACTGGCGTGAGAGATGCCAGTAAGCCAAAGTCTAGACTTTCGACCCTCGCATTCTGACGAAAAATGCCTTACTGTGGCCGCCATCTTGTCGTGGACCCTAATACTTTTGAGTTTAAGGAGCGACATCTTTTCCTCAGCGTGGGTCTTATGTGTATTATTTCTATAAATGCTACTTGCATATAGCTAGGAGTCAACTATAAAATTGTAGTTTCAACTGGCGTGAGAGATGCCAGTAAGCCAAAGTCTAGACTTTCGACCCTCGCATTCTGCCAGAAAATGCCTCAGAATGCGTGGATCTTGTACATATTATTTTTATAAAAGCTACTTGAATTTAGCGAGGAGTCAACTATAAAATTGTAGTTGCAACTGGCGTGAGAGAATTTGTAAGCCAAAGTCTAGACTTTCGACCCTCGCATTCTGACGAAAAATGCCTTACTGTGGCCGCCATCTTGTCGTGGACCCTAATACTTTTGAGTTTAAGGAGCGACATCTTTTCCTCAGCGTGGGTCTTATGTGTATTATTTCTATAAATGCTACTTGCATATAGCTAGGAGTCAACTATAAAATTGTAGTTTCAACTGGCGTGAGAGATGCCAGTAAGCCAAAGTCTAGACTTTCGACCCTCGCATTCTGACGAAAAATGCCTTACTGTGGCCGCCATCTTGTCGTGGACCCTAATACTTTTGAGTTTAAGGAGCGACATCTTTTCCTCAGCGTGGGTCTTATGTGTATTATTTATAAAGCTACTTGCATATAGCTAGGAGTCAACTATAAAATTGTAGTTTCAACTGGCGTGAGAGATGCCAGTAAGCCAAAGTCTAGACTTTCGACCCTCGCATTCTGCCAGAAAATGCCTCAGAATGCGTGGATCTTGTACATATTATTTTTATAAAAGCTACTTGAATTTAGCGAGGAGTCAACTATAAAATTGTAGTTGCAACTGGCGTGAGAGAATTTTGTAAGCCAAAGTCTAGACTTTCGACCCTCGCATTCTGACGAAAAATGCCTTACTGTGGCCGCCATCTTGTCGTGGACCCTAATACTTTTGAGTTTAAGGAGCGACATCTTTTCCTCAGCGTGGATCGTAAGTGTATTATTTTTATAAAAGCTACTTGTATATAGCTAGGAGTCAACTATAAAATTGTAGTTACAACTGGCGTGAGAGATGCCAGTAAGCCAAAGTCTAGACTTTCGACCCTCGCATTCTGACGAAAAATGCCTTACTGTGGCCGCCATCTTGTCGTGGACCCTAATACTTTTGAGTTTAAGGAGCGACATCTTTTCCTCAGCGTGGGTCTTATGTGTATTATTTCTATAAATGCTACTTGCATATAGCTAGGAGTCAACTATAAAATTGTAGTTTCAACTGGCGTGAGAGATGCCAGTAAGCCAAAGTCTAGACTTTCGACCCTCGCATTCTGACGAAAAATGCCTTACTGTGGCCGCCATCTTGTCGTGGACCCTAATACTTTTGAGTTTAAGGAGCGACATCTTTTCCTCAGCGTGGGTCTTATGTGTATTATTTCTATAAATGCTACTTGCATATAGCTAGGAGTCAACTATAAAATTGTAGTTTCAACTGGCGTGAGAGATGCCAGTAAGCCAAAGTCTAGACTTTCGACCCTCGCATTCTGACGAAAAATGCCTTACTGTGGCCGCCATCTTGTCGTGGACCCTAATACTTTTGAGTTTAAGGAGCGACATCTTTTCCTCAGCGTGGTCTTATGTGTATTATTTTTATAAAAGCAACTTGTATATAGCTAGGAGTCAACTATAAAATTGTAGTTACAACTGGCGTGAGAGATGCCAGTAAGCCAAAGTCTAGACTTTCGACCCTCGCATTCTGCCAGAAAATGCCTCAGAATGCGTGGATCTTGTACATATTATTTTTATAAAAGCTACTTGAATTTAGCGAGGAGTCAACTATAAAATTGTAGTTGCAACTGGCGTGAGAGAATTTTGTAAGCCAAAGTCTAGACTTTCGACCCTCGCATTCTGACGAAAAATGCCTTACTGTGGCCGCCATCTTGTCGTGGACCCTAATACTTTTGAGTTTAAGGAGCGACATCTTTTCCTCAGCGTGGATCTTATGTGTATTATTTTTATAAAAGCAACTTGTATATAGCTAGGAGTCAACTATAAAATTGTAGTTACAACTGGCGTGAGAGATGCCAGTAAGCCAAAGTCTAGACTTTCGACCCTCGCATTCTGACGAAAAATGCCTTACTGTGGCCGCCATCTTGTCGTGGACCCTAATACTTTTGAGTTTAAGGAGCGACATCTTTTCCTCAGCGTGGGTCTTATGTGTATTATTTCTATAAAATGCTACTTGCATATAGCTAGGAGTCAACTATAAAATTGTAGTTTCAACTGGCGTGAGAGATGCCAGTAAGCCAAAGTCTAGACTTTCGACCCTCGCATTCTGCCAGAAAATGCCTCAGAATGCGTGGATCTGTACATATTATTTTTATAAAAGCTACTTGAATTTAGCGAGGAGTCAACTATAAAATTGTAGTTGCAACTGGCGTGAGAGAATTTTGTAAGCCAAAGTCTAGACTTTCGACCCTCGCATTCTGACGAAAAATGCCTTACTGTGGCCGCCATCTTGTCGTGGACCCTAATACTTTTGAGTTTAAGGAGCGACATCTTTTCCTCAGCGTGGGTCTTATGTGTATTATTTCTATAAATGCTACTTGCATATAGCTAGGAGTCAACTATAAAATTGTAGTTTCAACTGGCGTGAGAGATGCCAGTAAGCCAAAGTCTAGACTTTCGACCCTCGCATTCTGACGAAAAATGCCTTACTGTGGCCGCCATCTTGTCGTGGACCCTAATACTTTTGAGTTTAAGGAGCGACATCTTTTCCTCAGCGTGGGTCTTATGTGTATTATTTCTATAAATGCTACTTGCATATAGCTAGGAGTCAACTATAAAATTGTAGTTTCAACTGGCGTGAGAGATGCCAGTAAGCCAAAGTCTAGACTTTCGACCCTCGCATTCTGACGAAAAATGCCTTACTGTGGCCGCCATCTTGTCGTGGACCCTAATACTTTTGAGTTTAAGGAGCGACATCTTTTCCTCAGCGTGGGTCTTATGTGTATTATTTCTATAAATGCTACTTGCATATAGCTAGGAGTCAACTATAAAATTGTAGTTTCAACTGGCGTGAGAGATGCCAGTAAGCCAAAGTCTAGACTTTCGACCCTCGCATTCTGCCAGAAAATGCCTCAGAATGCGTGGATCTTGTACATATTATTTTTATAAAAGCTACTTGAATTTAGCGAGGAGTCAACTATAAAATTGTAGTTGCAACTGGCGTGAGAGATTTTGTAAGCCAAAGTCTAGACTTTCGACCCTCGCATTCTGACGAAAAATGCCTTACTGTGGCCGCCATCTTGTCGTGGACCCTAATACTTTTGAGTTTAAGGAGCGACATCTTTTCCTCAGCGTGGGTCTTATGTGTATTATTTCTATAAATGCTACTTGCATATAGCTAGGAGTCAACTATAAAATTGTAGTTTCAACTGGCGTGAGAGATGCCAGTAAGCCAAAGTCTAGACTTTCGACCCTCGCATTCTGACGAAAAATGCCTTACTGTGGCCGCCATCTTGTCGTGGACCCTAATACTTTTGAGTTTAAGGAGCGACATCTTTTCCTCAGCGTGGGTCTTATGTGTATTATTTCTATAAATGCTACTTGCATATAGCTAGGAGTCAACTATAAAATTGTAGTTTCAACTGGCGTGAGAGATGCCAGTAAGCCAAAGTCTAGACTTTCGACCCTCGCATTCTGACGAAAAATGCCTTACTGTGGCCGCCATCTTGTCGTGGACCCTAATACTTTTGAGTTTAAGGAGCGACATCTTTTCCTCAGCGTGGGTCTTATGTGTATTATTTTTATAAAAGCAACTTGTATATAGCTAGGAGTCAACTATAAAATTGTAGTTACAACTGGCGTGAGAGATGCCAGTAAGCCAAAGTCTAGACTTTCGACCCTCGCATTCTGCCAGAAAATGCCTCAGAATGCGTGGATCTTGTACATATTATTTTTATAAAAGCTACTTGAATTTAGCGAGGAGTCAACTATAAAATTGTAGTTGCAACTGGCGTGAGAGAATTTTGTAAGCCAAAGTCTAGACTTTCGACCCTCGCATTCTGACGAAAAATGCCTTACTGTGGCCGCCATCTTGTCGTGGACCCTAATACTTTTGAGTTTAAGGAGCGACATCTTTTCCTCAGCGTGGATCTTAAGTGTATTATTTTTATAAAAGCAACTTGTATATAGCTAGGAGTCAACTATAAAATTGTAGTTACAACTGGCGTGAGAGATGCCAGTAAGCCAAAGTCTAGACTTTCGACCCTCGCATTCTGACGAAAAATGCCTTACTGTGGCCGCCATCTTGTCGTGGACCCTAATACTTTTGAGTTTAAGGAGCGACATCTTTTCCTCAGCGTGGGTCTTATGTGTATTATTTCTATAAATGCTACTTGCATATAGCTAGGAGTCAACTATAAAATTGTAGTTTCAACTGGCGTGAGAGATGCCAGTAAGCCAAAGTCTAGACTTTCGACCCTCGCATTCTGCCAGAAAATGCCTCAGAATGCGTGGATCTTGTACATATTATTTTTATAAAAGCTACTTGAATTTAGCGAGGAGTCAACTATAAAATTGTAGTTACAACTGGCGTGAGAGATGCCAGTAAGCCAAAGTCTAGACTTTCGACCCTCGCATTCTGACGAAAAATGCCTTACTGTGGCCGCCATCTTGTCGTGGACCCTAATACTTTTGAGTTTAAGGAGCGACATCTTTTCCTCAGCGTGGGTCTTATGTGTATTATTTCTATAAATGCTACTTGCATATAGCTAGGAGTCAACTATAAAATTGTAGTTTCAACTGGCGTGAGAGATGCCAGTAAGCCAAAGTCTAGACTTTCGACCCTCGCATTCTGACGAAAAATGCCTTACTGTGGCCGCCATCTTGTCGTGGACCCTAATACTTTTGAGTTTAAGGAGCGACATCTTTTCCTCAGCGTGGGTCTTATGTGTATTATTTCTATAAATGCTACTTGCATATAGCTAGGAGTCAACTATAAAATTGTAGTTTCAACTGGCGTGAGAGATGCCAGTAAGCCAAAGTCTAGACTTTCGACCCTCGCATTCTGACGAAAAATGCCTTACTGTGGCCGCCATCTTGTCGTGGACCCTAATACTTTTGAGTTTAAGGAGCGACATCTTTTCCTCAGCGTGGGTCTTATGTGTATTATTTCTATAAATGCTACTTGCATATAGCTAGGAGTCAACTATAAAATTGTAGTTTCAACTGGCGTGAGAGATGCCAGTAAGCCAAAGTCTAGACTTTCGACCCTCGCATTCTGCCAGAAAATGCCTCAGAATGCGTGGATCTTGTACATATTATTTTTATAAAAGCTACTTGAATTTAGCGAGGAGTCAACTATAAAATTGTAGTTGCAACTGGCGTGAGAGATTTTGTAAGCCAAAGTCTAGACTTTCGACCCTCGCATTCTGACGAAAAATGCCTTACTGTGGCCGCCATCTTGTCGTGGACCCTAATACTTTTGAGTTTAAGGAGCGACATCTTTTCCTCAGCGTGGGTCTTATGTGTATTATTTTCTATAAATGCTACTTGCATATAGCTAGGAGTCAACTATAAAATTGTAGTTTCAACTGGCGTGAGAGATGCCAGTAAGCCAAAGTCTAGACTTTCGACCCTCGCATTCTGACGAAAAATGCCTTACTGTGGCCGCCATCTTGTCGTGGACCCTAATACTTTTGAGTTTAAGGAGCGACATCTTTTCCTCAGCGTGGGTCTTATGTGTATTATTTCTATAAATGCTACTTGCATATAGCTAGGAGTCAACTATAAAATTGTAGTTTCAACTGGCGTGAGAGATGCCAGTAAGCCAAAGTCTAGACTTTCGACCCTCGCATTCTGACGAAAAATGCCTTACTGTGGCCGCCATCTTGTCGTGGACCCTAATACTTTTGAGTTTAAGGAGCGACATCTTTTCCTCAGCGTGGGTCTTATGTGTATTATTTCTATAAATGCTACTTGCATATAGCTAGGAGTCAACTATAAAATTGTAGTTTCAACTGGCGTGAGAGATGCCAGTAAGCCAAAGTCTAGACTTTCGACCCTCGCATTCTGACGAAAAATGCCTTACTGTGGCCGCCATCTTGTCGTGGACCCTAATACTTTTGAGTTTAAGGAGCGACATCTTTTCCTCAGCGTGGGTCTTATGTGTATTATTTCTATAAATGCTACTTGCATATAGCTAGGAGTCAACTATAAAATTGTAGTTTCAACTGGCGTGAGAGATGCCAGTAAGCCAAAGTCTAGACTTTCGACCCTCGCATTCTGCCAGAAAATGCCTCAGAATGCGTGGATCTTGTACATATTATTTTTATAAAAGCTACTTGAATTTAGCGAGGAGTCAACTATAAAATTGTAGTTGCAACTGGCGTGAGAGAATTTTGTAAGCCAAAGTCTAGACTTTCGACCCTCGCATTCTGACGAAAAATGCCTTACTGTGGCCGCCATCTTGTCGTGGACCCTAATACTTTTGAGTTTAAGGAGCGACATCTTTTCCTCAGCGTGGGTCTTATGTGTATTATTTCTATAAATGCTACTTGCATATAGCTAGGAGTCAACTATAAAATTGTAGTTTCAACTGGCGTGAGAGATGCCAGTAAGCCAAAGTCTAGACTTTCGACCCTCGCATTCTGACGAAAAATGCCTTACTGTGGCCGCCATCTTGTCGTGGACCCTAATACTTTTGAGTTTAAGGAGCGACATCTTTTCCTCAGCGTGGGTCTTATGTGTATTATTTTATAAAAGCAACTTGCATATAGCTAGGAGTCAACTATAAAATTGTAGTTTCAACTGGCGTGAGAGATGCCAGTAAGCCAAAGTCTAGACTTTCGACCCTCGCATTCTGCCAGAAAATGCCTCAGAATGCGTGGATCTTGTACATATTATTTTTATAAAAGCTACTTGAATTTAGCGAGGAGTCAACTATAAAATTGTAGTTGCAACTGGCGTGAGAGAATTTTGTAAGCCAAAGTCTAGACTTTCGACCCTCGCATTCTGACGAAAAATGCCTTACTGTGGCCGCCATCTTGTCGTGGACCCTAATACTTTTGAGTTTAAGGAGCGACATCTTTTCCTCAGCGTGGATCGTAAGTGTATTATTTTTATAAAAGCTACTTGTATATAGCTAGGAGTCAACTATAAAATTGTAGTTACAACTGGCGTGAGAGATGCCAGTAAGCCAAAGTCTAGACTTTCGACCCTCGCATTCTGACGAAAAATGCCTTACTGTGGCCGCCATCTTGTCGTGGACCCTAATACTTTTGAGTTTAAGGAGCGACATCTTTTCCTCAGCGTGGGTCTTATGTGTATTATTTCTATAAATGCTACTTGCATATAGCTAGGAGTCAACTATAAAATTGTAGTTTCAACTGGCGTGAGAGATGCCAGTAAGCCAAAGTCTAGACTTTCGACCCTCGCATTCTGACGAAAAATGCCTTACTGTGGCCGCCATCTTGTCGTGGACCCTAATACTTTTGAGTTTAAGGAGCGACATCTTTTCCTCAGCGTGGGTCTTATGTGTATTATTTCTATAAATGCTACTTGCATATAGCTAGGAGTCAACTATAAAATTGTAGTTTCAACTGGCGTGAGAGATGCCAGTAAGCCAAAGTCTAGACTTTCGACCCTCGCATTCTGACGAAAAATGCCTTACTGTGGCCGCCATCTTGTCGTGGACCCTAATACTTTTGAGTTTAAGGAGCGACATCTTTTCCTCAGCGTGGGTCTTATGTGTATTATTTCTATAAATGCTACTTGCATATAGCTAGGAGTCAACTATAAAATTGTAGTTTCAACTGGCGTGAGAGATGCCAGTAAGCCAAAGTCTAGACTTTCGACCCTCGCATTCTGCCAGAAAATGCCTCAGAATGCGTGGATCTTGTACATATTATTTTTATAAAAGCTACTTGAATTTAGCGAGGAGTCAACTATAAAATTGTAGTTGCAACTGGCGTGAGAGAATTTTGTAAGCCAAAGTCTAGACTTTCGACCCTCGCATTCTGACGAAAAATGCCTTACTGTGGCCGCCATCTTGTCGTGGACCCTAATACTTTTGAGTTTAAGGAGCGACATCTTTTCCTCAGCGTGGATCGTAAGTGTATTATTTTTATAAAAGCAACTTGTATATAGCTAGGAGTCAACTATAAAATTGTAGTTACAACTGGCGTGAGAGATGCCAGTAAGCCAAAGTCTAGACTTTCGACCCTCGCATTCTGCCAGAAAATGCCTCAGAATGCGTGGATCTTGTACATATTATTTTTATAAAAGCTACTTGAATTTAGCGAGGAGTCAACTATAAAATTGTAGTTGCAACTGGCGTGAGAGAATTTTGTAAGCCAAAGTCTAGACTTTCGACCCTCGCATTCTGACGAAAAATGCCTTACTGTGGCCGCCATCTTGTCGTGGACCCTAATACTTTTGAGTTTAAGGAGCGACATCTTTTCCTCAGCGTGGATCGTATGTGTATTATTTTTATAAAAGCAACTTGTATATAGCTAGGAGTCAACTATAAAATTGTAGTTACAACTGGCGTGAGAGATGCCAGTAAGCCAAAGTCTAGACTTTCGACCCTCGCATTCTGACGAAAAATGCCTTACTGTGGCCGCCATCTTGTCGTGGACCCTAATACTTTTGAGTTTAAGGAGCGACATCTTTTCCTCAGCGTGGGTCTTATGTGTATTATTTCTATAAATGCTACTTGCATATAGCTAGGAGTCAACTATAAAATTGTAGTTTCAACTGGCGTGAGAGATGCCAGTAAGCCAAAGTCTAGACTTTCGACCCTCGCATTCTGACGAAAAATGCCTTACTGTGGCCGCCATCTTGTCGTGGACCCTAATACTTTTGAGTTTAAGGAGCGACATCTTTTCCTCAGCGTGGGTCTTATGTGTATTATTTTTATAAAAGCTACTTGTATATAGCTAGGAGTCAACTATAAAATTGTAGTTTCAACTGGCGTGAGAGATGCCAGTAAGCCAAAGTCTAGACTTTCGACCCTCGCATTCTGACGAAAAATGCCTTACTGTGGCCGCCATCTTGTCGTGGACCCTAATACTTTTGAGTTTAAGGAGCGACATCTTTTCCTCAGCGTGGGTCTTATGTGTATTATTTCTATAAATGCTACTTGCATATAGCTAGGAGTCAACTATAAAATTGTAGTTTCAACTGGCGTGAGAGATGCCAGTAAGCCAAAGTCTAGACTTTCGACCCTCGCATTCTGACGAAAAATGCCTTACTGTGGCCGCCATCTTGTCGTGGACCCTAATACTTTTGAGTTTAAGGAGCGACATCTTTTCCTCAGCGTGGGTCTTATGTGTATTATTTCTATAAATGCTACTTGCATATAGCTAGGAGTCAACTATAAAATTGTAGTTTCAACTGGCGTGCCAAAGTCTATCCCGCCACGGCGCACACCCGACTTTCGACCCTCGCATTCTGACGAAAAATGCCTTACTGTGGCCGCCATCTTGTCGTGGACCCTAATACTTTTGAGTTTAAGGAGCGACATCTTTTCCTCAGCGTGGGTCTTATGTGTATTATTTCTATAAATGCTACTTGCATATAGCTAGGAGTCAACTATAAAATTGTAGTTTCAACTGGCGTGAGAGATGCCAGTAAGCCAAAGTCTAGACTTTCGACCCTCGCATTCTGCCAGAAAATGCCTCAGAATGCGTGGATCTTGTACATATTATTTTTATAAAAGCTACTTGAATTTAGCGAGGAGTCAACTATAAAATTGTAGTTGCAACTGGCGTGAGAGAATTTTGTAAGCCAAAGTCTAGACTTTCGACCCTCGCATTCTGACGAAAAATGCCTTACTGTGGCCGCCATCTTGTCGTGGACCCTAATACTTTTGAGTTTAAGGAGCGACATCTTTTCCTCAGCGTGGGTCGTATGTGTATTATTTTTATAAAAGCAACTTGTATATAGCTAGGAGTCAACTATAAAATTGTAGTTTCAACTGGCGTGAGAGATGCCAGTAAGCCAAAGTCTAGACTTTCGACACTCGCATTCTGCCAGAAAATGCCTCAGAATGCGTGGATCTTGTACATATTATTTTTATAAAAGCTACTTGAATTAGCGAGGAGTCAACTATAAAATTGTAGTTGCAACTGGCGTGAGAGAATTTTGTAAGCCAAAGTCTAGACTTTCGACCCTCGCATTCTGACGAAAAATGCCTTACTGTGGCCGCCATCTTGTCGTGGACCCTAATACTTTTGAGTTTAAGGAGCGACATCTTTTCCTCAGCGTGGATCGTATGTGTATTATTTTTATAAAAGCAACTTGTATATAGCTAGGAGTCAACTATAAAATTGTAGTTACAACTGGCGTGAGAGATGCCAGTAAGCCAAAGTCTAGACTTTCGACCCTCGCATTCTGACGAAAAATGCCTTACTGTGGCCGCCATCTTGTCGTGGACCCTAATACTTTTGAGTTTAAGGAGCGACATCTTTTCCTCAGCGTGGGTCTTATGTGTATTATTTCTATAAATGCTACTTGCATATAGCTAGGAGTCAACTATAAAATTGTAGTTTCAACTGGCGTGAGAGATGCCAGTAAGCCAAAGTCTAGACTTTCGACCCTCGCATTCTGACGAAAAATGCCTTACTGTGGCCGCCATCTTGTCGTGGACCCTAATACTTTTGAGTTTAAGGAGCGACATCTTTTCCTCAGCGTGGGTCGTATGTGTATTATTTTTATAAAAGCTACTTGTATATAGCTAGGAGTCAACTATAAAATTGTAGTTACAACTGGCGTGAGAGATGCCAGTAAGCCAAAGTCTAGACTTTCGACCCTCGCATTCTGACGAAAAATGCCTTACTGTGGCCGCCATCTTGTCGTGGACCCTAATACTTTTGAGTTTAAGGAGCGACATCTTTTCCTCAGCGTGGGTCTTATGTGTATTATTTCTATAAATGGTACTTGCATATAGCTAGGAGTCAACTATAAAATTGTAGTTTCAACTGGCGTGAGAGATGCCAGTAAGCCAAAGTCTAGACTTTCGACCCTCGCATTCTGACGAAAAATGCCTTACTGTGGCCGCCATCTTGTCGTGGACCCTAATACTTTTGAGTTTAAGGAGCGACATCTTTTCCTCAGCGTGGGTCTTATGTGTATTATTTCTATAAATGCTACTTGCATATAGCTAGGAGTCAACTATAAAATTGTAGTTTCAACTGGCGTGAGAGATGCCAGTAAGCCAAAGTCTAGACTTTCGACCCTCGCATTCTGACGAAAAATGCCTTACTGTGGCCGCCATCTTGTCGTGGACCCTAATACTTTTGAGTTTAAGGAGCGACATCTTTTCCTCAGCGTGGGTCTTATGTGTATTATTTCTATAAATGGTACTTGCATATAGCTAGGAGTCAACTATAAAATTGTAGTTTCAACTGGCGTGAGAGATGCCAGTAAGCCAAAGTCTAGACTTTCGACCCTCGCATTCTGCCAGAAAATGCCTCAGAATGCGTGGATCTTGTACATATTATTTTTATAAAAGCTACTTGAATTTAGCGAGGAGTCAACTATAAAATTGTAGTTGCAACTGGCGTGAGAGAATTTTGTAAGCCAAAGTCTAGACTTTCGACCCTCGCATTCTGACGAAAAATGCCTTACTGTGGCCGCCATCTTGTCGTGGACCCTAATACTTTTGAGTTTAAGGAGCGACATCTTTCCTCAGCGTGGATCGTAAGTGTATTATTTTTATAAAAGCAACTTGTATATAGCTAGGAGTCAACTATAAAATTGTAGTTACAACTGGCGTGAGAGATGCCAGTAAGCCAAAGTCTAGACTTTCGACCCTCGCATTCTGCCAGAAAATGCCTCAGAATGCGTGGATCTTGTACATATTATTTTTATTAAAGCTACTTGAATTTTAGCGAGGAGTCAACTATAAAATTGTAGTTGCAACTGGCGTGAGAGAATTTTGTAAGCCAAAGTCTAGACTTTCGACCCTCGCATTCTGACGAAAAATGCCTTACTGTGGCCGCCATCTTGTCGTGGACCCTAATACTTTTGAGTTTAAGGAGCGACATCTTTTCCTCAGCGTGGATCTTATGTGTATTATTTTTATAAAAGCTACTTGTATATAGCTAGGAGTCAACTATAAAATTGTAGTTTCAACTGGCGTGAGAGATGCCAGTAAGCCAAAGTCTAGACTTTCGACCCTCGCATTCTGACGAAAAATGCCTTACTGTGGCCGCCATCTTGTCGTGGACCCTAATACTTTGAGTTTAAGGAGCGACATCTTTTCCTCAGCGTGGGTCTTATGTGTATTATTTTCTATAAATGCTACTTGCATATAGCTAGGAGTCAACTATAAAATTGTAGTTTCAACTGGCGTGAGAGATGCCAGTAAGCCAAAGTCTAGACTTTCGACCCTCGCATTCTGACGAAAAATGCCTTACTGTGGCCGCCATCTTGTCGTGGACCCTAATACTTTTGAGTTTAAGGAGCGACATCTTTTCCTCAGCGTGGAGGTCTTATGTGTATTATTTCTATAAGCTACTGCATATAGCTAGGAGTCAACTATAAAATTGTAGTTTCAACTGGCGTGAGAGATGCCAGTAAGCCAAAGTCTAGACTTTCGACCCTCGCATTCTGACGAAAAATGCCTTACTGTGGCGCCATCTTGTCGTGGACCCTAATACTTTTTGAGTTTAAGGAGCGACATCTTTTCCTCAGCGTGGATCGTAAGTGTATTATTTTTATAAAAGCAACTTGTATATAGCTAGGAGTCAACTATAATTGTAGTTACAACTGAGAGATGCCAGTAAGCCAAAGTCTAGACTTCGACCCTCGCATTCTGACGAAAAATGCCTTACTGTGGCCGCCATCTTGTCGTGGACCCTAATACTTTTGAGTTTAAGGGAGCGACATCTTTTCCTCAGCGTGGTCTTATGTGTATTATTTCTATAAATGCTACCATTAAGCTAGGAGTCAACTATAAAATTGTAGTTTCAACTGGCGTGAGAGATGCCAGTAAGCCAAAGTCTAGACTTTCGACCCTCGCATTCTGACGAAAAATGCCTTACTGTGGCCGCCATCTTGTCGTGGACCCTAATACTTTTGAGTTTAAGGAGCGACATCTTTTCCTCAGCGTGGTCTAGTGTATTATATAAATGCTACTTGCATATAGCTAGGAGTCAACTATATAAAATTGTAGTTTCAACGCGTGAGAGATGCCAGTAAGCCAAAGTCTAGACTTTCGACCCTCGCATTCTGACGAAAAATGCCTTACTGTGGCCGCCATCTTGTCGTGGACCCTAATACTTTTGAGTTTAAGGAGCGACATCTTTTCCTCAGCGTGGTCTTATGTGTATTATTTCTATAAATGCTACTTGCATATAGCTAGGACAACTATAAAATTGTAGTTTCAACTGGCGTGAGAGATGCCAGTAAGCCAAAGTCTAGACTTTCGACCCTCGCATTCTGCCAGAAAATGCCTCAGAATGCGTGGATCTTGTACATATTATTTTTATAAAAAGCTACTTGAATTTAGCGAGGAGTCAACTATAAAATTGTAGTTGCAACTGGCGTGAGAGAATTTTGTAAGCCAAAGTCTAGACTTTCGACCCTCGCATTCTGACGAAAAATGCCTTACTGTGGCCGCCATCTTGTCGTGGACCCTAATACTTTTGAGTTTAAGGAGCGACATCTTTTCCTCAGCGTGGGTCTTATGTGTATTATTTTCTATAAAAGCTACTTGTATATAGCTAGGAGTCAACTATAAAATTGTAGTTACAACTGGCGTGAGAGATGCCAGTAAGCCAAAGTCTAGACTTTCGACCCTCGCATTCTGACGAAAAATGCCTTACTGTGGCCGCCATCTTGTCGTGGACCCTAATACTTTTGAGTTTAAGGAGCGACATCTTTTCCTCAGCGTGGTCTTATGTGTATTATTTCTATAAAATGCTACTTGCATATAGCTAGGAGTCAACTATAAAATTGTAGTTTCAACTGGCGTGAGAGATGCCAGTAAGCCAAAGTCTAGACTTTCGACCCTCGCATTCTGACGAAAAAATGCCTTACTGTGGCCGCCATCTTGTCGTGGACCCTAATACTTTTGAGTTTAAGGAGCGACATCTTTTCCTCTGCGTGGGTCTTATGTGTATTATTTCTATAAATGCTACTTGCATATAGCTAGGAGTCAACTATAAAATTGTAGTTTCAACTGGCGTGAGAGATGCCAGTAAGCCAAAGTCTAGACTTTCGACCCTCGCATTCTGACGAAAAATGCCTTAGTGTGGCCGCCATCTTGTCGTGGACCCTAATACTTTGAGTTTAAGGAGCGACATCTTTTCCTCAGCGTGGGTCTTATGTGTATTATTCTATAAATGCTACTTGCATATAGCTAGGAGTCAACTATAAAATTGTAGTTTCAACTGGCGTGAGAGATGCCAGTAAGCCAAAGTCTAGACTTTCGACCCTCGCATTCTGACGAAAAATGCCTTACTGTGGCCGCCATCTTGTCGTGGACCCTAATACTTTTGAGTTTAAGGAGCGACATCTTTTCCTCAGCGTGGGTCTTATGTGTATTATTTCTATAAATGCTACTTGCATATAGCTAGGAGTCAACTATAAAATTGTAGTTTCAACTGGCGTGAGGGAAGCCAGTAAGCCAAAGTCTAGACTTTCGACCCTCGCATTCTGACGAAAAATGCCTTACTGTGGCCGCCATCTTGTCGTGGACCCTAATACTTTTGAGTTTAAGGAGCGACATCTTTTCCTCAGCGTGGGTCTTATGTGTATTATTTCTATAAATGCAACTTGCATATAGCTAGGAGTCAACTATAAAATTGTAGTTTCAACTGGCGTGAGAGATGCCAGTAAGCCAAAGTCTAGACTTTCGACCCTCGCATTCTGCCAGAAAATGCCTCAGAATGCGTGGATCTTGTACATATTATTTTTATAAAAGCTACTTGAATTTAGCGAGGAGTCAACTATAAAATTGTAGTTGCAACTGGCGTGAGAGAAATTTTGTAAGCCAAAGTCTAGACTTTCGACCCTCGCATTCTGACGAAAAATGCCTTACTGTGGCCGCCATCTTGTCGTGGACCCTAATACTTTTGAGTTTAAGGAGCGACATCTTTTCCTCAGCGTGGGTCTTATGTGTATTATTTCTATAAAAGCTACTTGTATATAGCTAGGAGTCAACTATAAAAATTGTAGTTTCAACTGGCGTGAGAGATGCCAGTAAGCCAAAGTCTAGACTTTCGACCCTCGCATTCTGACGAAAAATGCCTTACTGTGGCCGCCATCTTGTCGTGGACCCTAATACTTTTGAGTTTAAGGGCGACATCTTTTCCTCAGCGTGGGTCTTATGTGTATTATTTTCTATAAATGCTACTTGCATATAGCTAGGAGTCAACTATAAAATTGTAGTTTCAACTGGCGTGAGAGAAGCCAGTAAGCCAAAGTCTAGACTTTCGACCCTCGCATTCTGACGAAAAATGCCTTACTGTGGCCGCCATCTTGTCGTGGGACCCTAATACTTTTGAGTTTAAGGAGCGACATCTTTTCCTCAGCGTGGGTCTTATGTGTATTATTTTCTATAAATGCTACTTGCATATAGCTAGGAGTCAACTATAAAATTGTAGTTTCAACTGGCGTGAGAGATGCCAGTAAGCCAAAGTCTAGACTTTCGACACTCGCATTCTGACGAAAAAATGCCTTACTGTGGCCGCCATCTTGTCGTGGACCCTAATACTTTTGAGTTTAAGGAGCGACATCTTTTCCTCAGCGTGGGTCTTATGTGTATTTTTTCTATAAATGCTACTTGCATATAGCTAGGAGTCAACTATAAAATTGTAGTTTCAACTGGCGTGAGAGATGCCAGTAAGCCAAAGTCTAGACTTTCGACCCTCGCATTCTGACGAAAAATGCCTTACTGTGGCCGCCATCTTGTCGTGGACCCTAATACTTTTGAGTTTAAGGGGCGACATCTTTTCCTCAGCGTGGGTCTTATGTGTATTATTTCTATAAATGCTACTTGCATATAGCTAGGAGTCAACTATAAAATTGTAGTTTCAACTGGCGTGAGGGAAGCCAGTAAGCCAAAGTCTAGACTTCGAACTTACTGTGGCCGCCATCTTGTCGTGGACCCTAATACTTTTGAGTTTAAGGAGCGACATCTTTTCCTCAGCGTGGGTCTTATGTGTATTATTTCTATAAATGCTACTTGCATATAGCTAGGAGTCAACTATAAAATTGTAGTTTCAACTGGCGTGAGGAAGCCAGTAAGCCAAAGTCTAGACTTTCGACCCTCGCATTCTGACGAAAATGCCTTACTGTGGCCGCCATTCTTGTCGTGGACCCTAATAACTTTTGAGTTTAAGGGCGACATCTTTTCCTCAGCGTGGGTCTTATGTGTATTATTTCTATAAATGCTACTTGCATATAGCTAGGAGTCAACTATAAAATTGTAGTTTCAACTGGCGTGAGGGAAGCCAGTAAGCCCAAGTCTAGACTTTCGACCCTCGCATTCTGACGAAAAATGCCTTACTGTGGCCGCCATCTTGTCGTGGACCCTAATACTTTTGAGTTTAAGGAGCGACATCTTTTCCTCAGCGTGGGTCTTATGTGTATTATTATTATAAAAGCAACTTGCATATAGCTAGGAGTCAACTATAAAATTGTAGTTTCAACTGGCGTGAGAGATGCCAGTAAGCCAAAGTCTAGACTTTCGACCTCGCATTCTGACGAAAAATGCCTCAGAAATGCGTGGATCTTGTACATATTATTTTTATAAAAGCTACTTGAATTTAGCGAGGAGTCAACTATAAAATTGTAGTTGCAACTGGCGTGAAAGAGAATTTTTACTGTAAGCCAAAGTCTAGACTTTCGACCCTCGCATTCTGACGAAAAATGCCTTACTGTGGCCGCCATCTTGTCGTGGACCCTAATACTTTTGAGTTTAAGGAGCGACATCTTTTCCTCAGCGTGGGTCTTATGTGTATTATTTCTATAAATGCTACTTGCATATAGCTAGGAGTCAACTATAAAATTGTAGTTTCAACTGGCGTGAGAGATGCCAGTAAGCCAAAGTCTAGACTTTCGACACTCGCATTCTGCCAGAAAATGCCTCAGAATGCGTGGATCTTGTACTATTATTTTTATAAAAGCTACTTGATTTAGCTAGGAGTCAACTATAAAATTGTAGTTGCAACTGGCGTGAGAGAATTTTGTAAGCCAAAGTCTAGACTTTCGACCCTCGCATTCTGACGAAAAATGCCTTACTGTGGCCGCCATCTTGTCGTGGACCCTAAACTTTTGAGTTTAAGGAGCGACATCTTTTCCTCAGCGTGGGTCTTATGTGTATTATTTCTATAAATGCTACTTGCATATAGCTAGGAGTCAACTATAAAATGTAGTTTCAACTGGCGTGAGAGATGCCAGTAAGCCAAAGTCTAGACTTTCGACCCTCGCATTCTGACGAAAAATGCCTTACTGTGGCCGCCATCTTGTCGTGGACCCTAATACTTTTTGAGTTTAAAGGAGCGACATCTTTTCCTCAGCGTGGGTCTTATGTGTATTATTTCTATAAATGCTACTTGCATATAGCTAGGAGTCAACTATAAAATTGTAGTTTCAACTGGCGTGAGAGATGCCAGTAAGCCAAAGTCTAGACTTTCGACCCTCGCATTCTGACGAAAAATGCCTTACTGTGGCCGCCATCTTGTCGTGGACCCTAATACTTTTGAGTTTAAGGAGCGACATCTTTTCCTCAGCGTGGGTCTTATGTGTATTATTTCTATAAATGCTACTTGCATATAGCTAGGAGTCAACTATAAAATTGTAGTTTCAACTGGCGTGAGAGATGCCAGTAAGCCAAAGTCTAGACCCTCGCATTCTGACGAAAAATGCCTTACTGTGGCCGCCATCTTGTCGTGGACCCTAATACTTTTGAGTTTAAGGGGCGACATCTTTCCTCAGCGTGGGTCTTATGTGTATTATTTCTATAAATGCTACTTGCATATAGCTAGGAGTCAACTATAAAATTGTAGTTTCAACTGGCGTGAGAGATGCCAGTAAGCCAAAGTCTAGACTTTCGACCCTCGCATTCTGACGAAAAATGCCTTACTGTGGCCGCCATCTTGTCGTGGACCCTAATACTTTTGAGTTTAAGGAGCGACATCTTTTCCTCAGCGTGGGTCTTATGTGTATTATTTCTATAAATGCTACTTGCATATAGCTAGGAGTCAACTATAAAATTGTAGTTTCAACTGGCGTGAGAGATGCCAGTAAGCCAAAGTCTAGACTTTCGACCCTCGCATTCTGACGAAAAATGCCTCAGAATGCGTGGATCTTGTACATATTATTTTTATAAAAGCTACTACTTGAATTAGCGAGGAGTCAACTATAAAATTGTAGTTGCAACTGGCGTGAGAGAATTTTGTAAGCCAAAGTCTAGACTTTCGACCCTCGCATTCTGACGAAAAATGCCTTACTGTGGCCGCCATCTTGTCGTGGACCCTAATACTTTTGAGTTTAAGGAGCGACATCTTTTCCTCAGCGTGGGTCTTATGTGTATTATTTCTATAAATGCTACTTGCATATAGCTAGGAGTCAACTATAAAATTGTAGTTACAACTGGCGTGAGAGATGCCAGTAAGCCAAAGTCTAGACTTTCGACCCTCGCATTCTGACGAAAAATGCCTTACTGTGGCCGCCATCTTGTCGTGGACCCTAATACTTTTGAGTTTAAGGGGCGACATCTTTTCCTCAGCGTGGGTCTTATGTGTATTATTTCTATAAATGCTACTTGCATATAGCTAGGAGTCACTATCAAAATTCTAGTTTCAACTGGCGTGAGAGAAGCCAGTAAGCCAAAGTCTAGACTTTCGACCCTCGCATTCTGACGAAAAATGCCTTACTGTGGCCGCCATCTTGTCGTGGACCCTAATACTTTTGAGTTTAAGGAGCGACATCTTTTCCTCAGCGTGGGTCTTATGTGTATTATTTCTATAAATGCTACTTGCATATAGCTAGGAGTCAACTATAAAATTGTAGTTTCAACTGGCGTGAGAGATGCCAGTAAGCCAAAGTCTAGACTTTCGACCCTCGCATTCTGACGAAAAATGCCTTACTGTGGCCGCCATCTTGTCGTGGACCCTAATACTTTTGAGTTTAAGGAGCGACATCTTTTCCTCAGCGTGGGTCTTATGTGTATTATTTCTATAAATGCTACTTGCATATAGCTAGGAGTCAACTATAAAATTGTAGTTTCAACTGGCGTGAGAGATGCCAGTAAGCCAAAGTCTAGACTTTCGACCCTCGCATTCTGACGAAAAATGCCTTACTGTGGCCGCCATCTTGTCGTGGACCCTAATACTTTTGAGTTTAAGGGCGACATCTTTTCCTCAGCGTGGGTCTTATGTGTATTATTTCTATAAATGCTACTTGCATATAGCTAGGAGTCAACTATAAAATTGTAGTTTCAACTGGCGTGAGAGATGCCAGTAAGCCAAAGTCTAGACTTTCGACCCTCGCATTCTGACGAAAAATGCCTTACTGTGGCCGCCATCTTGTCGTGGACCCTAATACTTTTGAGTTTAAGGAGCGACATCTTTTCCTCAGCGTGGGTCTTATGTGTATTTTTCTATAAATGCTACTTGCATATAGCTAGGAGTCAACTATAAAATGTAGTTTCAACTGGCGTGAGAGAAGCCAGTAAGCCAAAGTCTAGACTTTCGACCCTTACTGTGGCCGCCATCTTGTCGTGGACCCTAATACTTTTGAGTTTAAGGAGCGACATCTTTTCCTCAGCGTGGGTCTTATGTGTATTATTTCTATAAATGCTACTTGCATATAGCTAGGAGTCAACTATAAAATTGTAGTTTCAACTGGCGTGAGAGATGCCAGTAAGCCAAAGTCTAGACTTTCGACCTTCGCATTCTGACGAAAAATGCCTTACTGTGGCCGCCATCTTGTCGTGGACCCTAATACTTTTGAGTTTAAGGAGCGACATCTTTTCCTCAGCGTGGGTCTTATGTGTATTATTTCTATAAATGCTACTTGCATATAGCTAGGAGTCAACTATAAAATTGTAGTTTCAACTGGCGTGAGAGAAGCCAGTAAGCCAAAGTCTAGACTTTCGACCCTCGCATTCTGACGAAAATGCCTTACTGTGGCCGCCATCTTGTCGTGGACCCTAATACTTTTGAGTTTAAGGAGCGACATCTTTTCCTCAGCGTGGTCTTATGTGTATTATTTCTATAAATGCTACTTGCATATAGCTAGGAGTCAACTATAAAATTGTAGTTTCAACTGGCGTGAGAGATGCCAGTAAGCCAAAGTCTAGACTTTCGACCCTCGCATTCTGACGAAAAATGCCTTACTGTGGCCGCCATCTTGTCGTGGACCCTAATACTTTTGAGTTTAAGGAGCGACATCTTTTCCTCAGCGTGGGTCTTATGTGTATTATTTCTATAAATGCTACTTGCATATAGCTAGGAGTCAACTATAAAATTGTAGTTTCAACTGGCGTGAGAGATGCCAGTAAGCCAAAGTCTAGACTTTCGACCCTCGCATTCTGACGAAAAATGCCTTACTGTGGCCGCCATCTTGTCGTGGACCCTAATACTTTTGAGTTTAAGGGGCGACATCTTTTCCTCAGCGTGGGTCTTATGTGTATTATTTCTATAAATGCTACTTGCATATAGCTAGGAGTCAACTATAAAATTGTAGTTTCAACTGGCGTGAGGGAAGCCAGTAAGCCAAAGTCTAGACTTTCGACCCTCGCATTCTGCCAGAAAATGCCTCAGAATGCGTGGATCTTGTACATATTATTTTTATAAAAGCTACTTGAATTTAGCGAGGAGTCAACTATAAAATTGTAGTTGCAACTGGCGTGAGAGAATTTTGTAAGCCAAAGTCTAGACTTTCGACCCTCGCATTCTGACGAAAAATGCCTTACTGTGGCCGCCATCTTGTCGTGGACCCTAATACTTTTGAGTTTAAGGAGCGACATCTTTTCCTCAGCGTGGGTCTTATGTGTATTATTTCTATAAATGCTACTTGCATATAGCTAGGAGTCAACTATAAAATTGTAGTTTCAACTGGCGTGAGAGATGCCAGTAAGCCAAAGTCTAGACTTTCGACCCTCGCATTCTGACGAAAAATGCCTTACTGTGGCCGCCATCTTGTCGTGGACCCTAATACTTTTGAGTTTAAGGAGCGACATCTTTTCCTCAGCGTGGGTCTTATGTGTATTATTTCTATAAATGCTACTTGCATATAGCTAGGAGTCAACTATAAAATTGTAGTTTCAACTGGCGTGAGAGATGCCAGTAAGCCAAAGTCTAGACTTTCGACCCTCGCATTCTGACGAAAAATGCCTTACTGTGGCCGCCATCTTGTCGTGGACCCTAATACTTTTGAGTTTAAGGAGCGACATCTTTTCCTCAGCGTGGGTCTTATGTGTATTATTTCTATAAATGCTACTTGCATATAGCTAGGAGTCAACTATAAAATTGTAGTTTCAACTGGCGTGAGAGATGCCAGTAAGCCAAAGTCTAGACTTTCGACCCTCGCATTCTGACGAAAAATGCCTTACTGTGGCCGCCATCTTGTCGTGGACCCTAATACTTTTGAGTTTAAGGAGCGACATCTTTTCCTCAGCGTGGGTCTTATGTGTATTATTTCTATAAATGCTACTTGCATATAGCTAGGAGTCAACTATAAAAATTGTAGTTTCAACTGGCGTGAGAGATGCCAGTAAGCCAAAGTCTAGACTTTCGACCCTCGCATTCTGACGAAAAATGCCTTACTGTGGCCGCCATCTTGTCGTGGACCCTAATACTTTTGAGTTTAAGGGGCGACATCTTTTCCTCAGCGTGGGTCTTATGTGTATTATTTCTATAAATGCTACTTGCATATAGCTAGGAGTCAACTATAAAATTGTAGTTTCAACTGGCGTGAGAGATGCCAGTAAGCCAAAGTCTAGACTTTCGACCCTCGCATTCTGACGAAAAATGCCTTACTGTGCCGCCATCTTGTCGTGGACCCTAATACTTTTGAGTTTAAGGAGCGACATCTTTTCCTCAGCGTGGGTCTTATGTGTATTATTTCTATAAATGCTACTTGCATATAGCTAGGAGTCAACTATAAAATTGTAGTTTCAACTGGCGTGAGAGATGCCAGTAAGCCAAAGTCTAGACTTTCGACCCTCGCATTCTGACGAAAAATGCCTTACTGTGGCCGCCATCTTGTCGTGGACCCTAATACTTTTGAGTTTAAGGAGCGACATCTTTTCCTCAGCGTGGGTCTTATGTGTATTATTTCTATAAATGCTACTTGCATATAGCTAGGAGTCAACTATAAAATTGTAGTTTCAACTGGCGTGAGAGATGCCAGTAAGCCAAAGTCTAGACTTTCGACCCTCGCATTCTGACGAAAAATGCCTTACTGTGGCCGCCATCTTGTCGTGGACCCTAATACTTTTGAGTTTAAGGAGCGACATCTTTTCCTCAGCGTGGGTCTTATGTGTATTATTTCTATAAATGCTACTTGCATATAGCTAGGAGTCAACTATAAAATTGTAGTTTCAACTGGCGTGAGAGATGCCAGTAAGCCAAAGTCTAGACTTTCGACCCTCGCATTCTGACGAAAAATGCCTTACTGTGGCCGCCATCTTGTCGTGGACCCTAATACTTTTGAGTTTAAGGAGCGACATCTTTTCCTCAGCGTGGGTCTTATGTGTATTATTTCTATAAATGCTACTTGCATATAGCTAGGAGTCAACTATAAAATTGTAGTTTCAACTGGCGTGAGAGATGCCAGTAAGCCAAAGTCTAGACTTTCGACCCTCGCATTCTGACGAAAAATGCCTTACTGTGGCCGCCATCTTGTCGTGGACCCTAATACTTTTGAGTTTAAGGGCGACATCTTTTCCTCAGCGTGGTCTTATGTGTATTATTTCTATAAATGCTACTTGCATATAGCTAGGAGTCAACTATAAAATTGTAGTTTCAACTGGCGTGAGAGAAGCCAGTAAGCCAAAGTCTAGACTTTCGACCCTCGCATTCTGACGAAAAATGCCTTACTGTGGCCGCCATCTTGTCGTGGACCCTAATACTTTTGAGTTTAAGGAGCGACATCTTTTCCTCAGCGTGGGTCTTATGTGTATTATTTCTATAAATGCTACTTGCATATAGCTAGGAGTCAACTATAAAATTGTAGTTTCAACTGGCGTGAGAGATGCCAGTAAGCCAAAGTCTAGACTTTCGACCCTCGCATTCTGACGAAAAATGCCTTACTGTGGCCGCCATCTTGTCGTGGACCCTAATACTTTTGAGTTTAAGGAGCGACATCTTTTCCTCAGCGTGGGTCTTATGTGTATTATTTCTATAAATGCTACTTGCATATAGCTAGGAGTCAACTATAAAATTGTAGTTTCAACTGGCGTGAGAGATGCCAGTAAGCCAAAGTCTAGACTTTCGACCCTCGCATTCTGACGAAAAATGCCTTACTGTGGCCGCCATCTTGTCGTGGACCCTAATACTTTTGAGTTTAGGGCGACATCTTTTCCTCAGCGTGGGTCTTATGTGTATTATTCTATAAATGCTACTTGCATATAGCTAGGAGTCAACTATAAAATTGTAGTTTCAACTGGCGTGAGAATGCCAGTAAGCCAAAGTCTAGACTTTCGACCCTCGCATTCTGACGAAAAATGCCTTACTGTGGCCGCCATCTTGTCGTGGACCCTAATACTTTTGAGTTTAAGGAGCGACATCTTTTCCTCAGCGTGGGTCTTATGTGTATTATTTCTAAAATGCTACTTGCATATAGCTAGGAGTCAACTATAAAATTGTAGTTTCAACTGGCGTGAGAGATGCCAGTAAGCCAAAGTCTAGACTTTCGACCCTCGCATTCTGACGAAAAATGCCTTACTGTGGCCGCCATCTTGTCGTGGACCCTAATACTTTTGAGTTTAAGGAGCGACATCTTTTCCTCAGCGTGGGTCTTATGTGTATTATTTCTATAAATGCTACTTGCATATAGCTAGGAGTCAACTATAAAATTGTAGTTTCAACTGGCGTGAGAGATGCCAGTAAGCCAAAGTCTAGACTTTCGACCCTCGCATTCTGACGAAAAATGCCTTACTGTGGCCGCCATCTTGTCGTGGACCCTAATACTTTTGAGTTTAAGGAGCGACATCTTTTCCTCAGCGTGGGTCTTATGTGTATTATTTCTATAAATGCTACTTGCATATAGCTAGGAGTCAACTATAAAATTGTAGTTTCAACTGGCGTGAGAAGCCAGTAAGCCAAAGTCTAGACTTTCGACCCTCGCATTCTGCCAGAAAATGCCTCAGAATGCGTGGATCTTTACATATTATTTTTATAAAAGCTACTTGAATTAGCGAGGAGTCAACTATAAAATTGTAGTTGCAACTGGCGTGAGAGAATTGTAAGCCAAAGTCTAGACTTTCGACCCTCGCATTCTGACGAAAAATGCCTTACTGTGGCCGCCATCTTGTCGTGGACCCTAATACTTTTGAGTTTAAGGAGCGACATCTTTTCCTCAGCGTGGGTCTTATGTGTATTATTTCTATAAATGCTACTTGCATATAGCTAGGAGTCAACTATAAAATTGTAGTTCAACTGGCGTGAGAGATGCCAGTAAGCCAAAGTCTAGACTTTCGACCCTCGCATTCTGACGAAAAATGCCTTACTGTGGCCGCCATCTTGTCGTGGACCCTAATACTTTTGAGTTTAAGGAGCGACATCTTTTCCTCAGCGTGGGTCTTATGTGTATTATTTCTATAAATGCTACTTGCATATAGCTAGGAGTCAACTATAAAATTGTAGTTTCAACTGGCGTGAGGATGCCAGTAAGCCAAAGTCTAGACTTTCGACCTCGCATTCTGACGAAAAATGCCTTACTGTGGCCGCCATCTTGTCGTGGACCCTAATACTTTTGAGTTTAAGGAGCGACATCTTTTCCTCAGCGTGGGTCTTATGTGTATTATTTCTATAAATGCTACTTGCATATAGCTAGGAGTCAACTATAAAATTGTAGTTTCAACTGGCGTGAGAGATGCCAGTAAGCCAAAGTCTAGACTTTCGACCCTCGCATTCTGACGAAAAATGCCTTACTGTGGCCGCCATCTTGTCGTGGACCCTAATACTTTTGAGTTTAAGGAGCGACATCTTTTCCTCAGCGTGGGTCTTATGTGTATTATTTCTATAAATGCTACTTGCATATAGCTAGGAGTCAACTATAAAATTGTAGTTCAACTGGCGTGAGAGATGCCAGTAAGCCAAAGTCTAGACTTTCGACCCTCGCATTCTGACGAAAAATGCCTTACTGTGGCCGCCATCTTGTCGTGGACCCTAATACTTTTGAGTTTAAGGGCGACATCTTTTCCTCAGCGTGGGTCTTATGTGTATTATTTCTATAAATGCTACTTGCATATAGCTAGGAGTCAACTATAAAATTGTAGTTTCAACTGGCGTGAGAGATGCCAGTAAGCCAAAGTCTAGACTTTCGACCCTCGCATTCTGACGAAAAATGCCTTACTGTGGCCGCCATCTTGTCGTGGACCCTAATACTTTTGAGTTTAAGGAGCGACATCTTTTCCTCAGCGTGGTCTTATGTGTATTATTTCTATAAATGCTACTTGCATATAGCTAGGAGTCAACTATAAAATTGTAGTTTCAACTGGCGTGAGAGATGCCAGTAAGCCAAAGTCTAGACTTTCGACCCTCGCATTCTGACGAAAAATGCCTTACTGTGGCCGCCATCTTGTCGTGGACCCTAATACTTTTGAGTTTAAGGAGCGACATCTTTTCCTCAGCGTGGGTCTTATGTGTATTATTTCTATAAATGCTACTTGCATATAGCTAGGAGTCAACTATAAAATTGTAGTTTCAACTGGCGTGAGAGATGCCAGTAAGCCAAAGTCTAGACTTTCGACCCTCGCATTCTGACGAAAAATGCCTTACTGTGGCCGCCATCTTGTCGTGGACCCTAATACTTTGAGTTTAAGGGGCGACATCTTTTCCTCAGCGTGGGTCTTATGTGTATTATTTCTATAAATGCTACTTGCATATAGCTAGGAGTCAACTATAAAATTGTAGTTTCAACTGGCGTGAGGAAGCCAGTAAGCCAAAGTCTAGACTTTCGACCCTCGCATTCTGCCAGAAAATGCCTCAGAATGCGTGGATCTTGTACATATTATTTTTATAAAAGCTACTTGAATTTAGCGAGGAGTCAACTATAAAATTGTAGTTGCAACTGGCGTGAGAGAATTTTGTAAGCCAAAGTCTAGACTTTCGACCCTCGCATTCTGACGAAAAATGCCTTACTGTGGCCGCCATCTTGTCGTGGACCCTAATACTTTTGAGTTTAAGGAGCGACATCTTTTCCTCAGCGTGGTCTTATGTGTATTATTTCTATAAAATGCTACTTGCATATAGCTAGGAGTCAACTATAAAATTGTAGTTTCAACTGGCGTGAGAGATGCCAGTAAGCCAAAGTCTAGACTTTCGACCCTCGCATTCTGACGAAAAATGCCTTACTGTGGCCGCCATCTTGTCGTGGACCCTAATACTTTTGAGTTTAAGGAGCGACATCTTTTCCTCAGCGTGGGTCTTATGTGTATTATTTCTATAAATGCTACTTGCATATAGCTAGGAGTCAACTATAAAATTGTAGTTTCAACTGGCGTGAGGAAGCCAGTAAGCCAAAGTCTAGACTTTCGACCCTCGCATTCTGACGAAAAATGCCTTACTGTGGCCGCCATCTTGTCGTGGACCCTAATACTTTTGAGTTTAAGGAGCGACATCTTTTCCTCAGCGTGGGTCTTATGTGTATTATTTCTATAAATGCTACTTGCATATAGCTAGGAGTCAACTATAAAATTGTAGTTTCAACTGGCGTGAGAGATGCCAGTAAGCCAAAGTCTAGACTTTCGACCCTCGCATTCTGACGAAAAATGCCTTACTGTGGCCGCCATCTTGTCGTGGACCCTAATACTTTTGAGTTTAAGGAGCGACATCTTTTCCTCAGCGTGGTCTTATGTGTATTATTTCTATAAATGCTACTTGCATATAGCTAGGAGTCAACTATAAAATTGTAGTTTCAACTGGCGTGAGAGAAGCCAGTAAGCCAAAGTCTAGACTTTCGACCCTCGCATTCTGCCAGAAAATGCCTCAGAATGCGTGGATCTGTACATATTATTTTTATAAAAGCTACTTGAATTTAGCGAGGAGTCAACTATAAAATTGTAGTTTGCAACTGGCGTGAGAGATTTTGTAAGCCAAAGTCTAGACTTTCGACCCTCGCATTCTGACGAAAAATGCCTTACTGTGGCCGCCATCTTGTCGTGGACCCTAATACTTTTGAGTTTAAGGAGCGACATCTTTTCCTCAGCGTGGGTCTTATGTGTATTATTTATAAATGCTACTTGCATATAGCTAGGAGTCAACTATAAAATTGTAGTTTCAACTGGCGTGAGAGATGCCAGTAAGCCAAAGTCTAGACTTTCGACCCTCGCATTCTGACGAAAAATGCCTTACTGTGGCCGCCATCTTGTCGTGGACCCTAATACTTTTGAGTTTAAGGGGCGACATCTTTTCCTCAGCGTGGGTCTTATGTGTATTATTTCTATAAATGCTACTTGCATATAGCTAGGAGTCAACTATAAAATTGTAGTTTCAACTGGCGTGAGGGCCAGTAAGCCAAAGTCTAGACTTTCGACCCTCGCATTCTGCCAGAAAATGCCTCAGAATGCGTGGATCTTGTACATATTATTTTATAAAAGCTACTTGAATTTAGCGAGGAGTCAACTATAAAATTGTAGTTGCAACTGGCGTGAGAGAATTTTGTAAGCCAAAGTCTAGACTTTCGACCCTCGCATTCTGACGAAAAATGCCTTACTGTGGCCGCCATCTTGTCGTGGACCCTAATACTTTTGAGTTTAAGGAGCGACATCTTTTCCTCAGCGTGGGTCTTATGTGTATTATTTCTATAAATGCTACTTGCATATAGCTAGGAGTCAACTATAAAATTGTAGTTTCAACTGGCGTGAGAGAATGCCAGTAAGCCAAAGTCTAGACTTTCGACCCTCGCATTCTGACGAAAAATGCCTTACTGTGGCCGCCATCTTGTCGTGGACCCTAATACTTTTGAGTTTAAGGAGCGACATCTTTTCCTCAGCGTGGGTCTTATGTGTATTATTTCTATAAATGCTACTTGCATATAGCTAGGAGTCAACTATAAAATTGTAGTTTCAACTGGCGTGAGAGATGCCAGTAAGCCAAAGTCTAGACTTTCGACCCTCGCATTCTGACGAAAAATGCCTTACTGTGGCCGCCATCTTGTCGTGGACCCTAATACTTTTGAGTTTAAGGGCGACATCTTTTCCTCAGCGTGGGTCTTATGTGTATTATTTCTATAAATGCTACTTGCATATAGCTAGGAGTCAACTATAAAATTGTAGTTTCAACTGGCGTGAGAGATGCCAGTAAGCCAAAGTCTAGACTTTCGACCCTCGCATTCTGACGAAAAATGCCTTACTGTGGCCGCCATCTTGTCGTGGACCCTAATACTTTTGAGTTTAAGGGGCGACATCTTTTCCTCAGCGTGGGTCTTATGTGTATTATTTCTATAAATGCTACTTGCATATAGCTAGGAGTCAACTATAAAATTGTAGTTTCAACTGGCGTGAGAGATGCCAGTAAGCCAAAGTCTAGACTTTCGACCCTCGCATTCTGCCAGAAAATGCCTCAGAATGCGTGGATCTTGTACATATTATTTTTTTATAAAAGCTACTTGAATTTAGCGAGGAGTCAACTATAAAATTGTAGTTGCAACTGGCGTGAGAGAATTTTGTAAGCCAAAGTCTAGACTTTCGACCCTCGCATTCTGACGAAAAATGCCTTACTGTGGCCGCCATCTTGTCGTGGACCCTAATACTTTTGAGTTTAAGGAGCGACATCTTTTCCTCAGCGTGGGTCTTATGTGTATTATTTCTATAAATGCTACTTGCATATAGCTAGGAGTCAACTATAAAATTGTAGTTTCAACTGGCGTGAGAGATGCCAGTAAGCCAAAGTCTAGACTTTCGACCCTCGCATTCTGACGAAAAATGCCTTACTGTGGCCGCCATCTTGTCGTGGACCCTAATACTTTTGAGTTTAAGGAGCGACATCTTTTCCTCAGCGTGGGTCTTATGTGTATTATTTCTATAAATGCTACTTGCATATAGCTAGGAGTCAACTATAAAATTGTAGTTTCAACTGGCGTGAGAGATGCCAGTAAGCCAAAGTCTAGACTTTCGACCCTCGCATTCTGACGAAAAATGCCTTACTGTGGCCGCCATCTTGTCGTGGACCCTAATACTTTTGAGTTTAAGGAGCGACATCTTTTCCTCAGCGTGGGTCTTATGTGTATTATTTCTATAAATGCTACTTGCATATAGCTAGGAGTCAACTATAAAATTGTAGTTTCAACTGGCGTGAGAGATGCCAGTAAGCCAAAGTCTAGACTTTCGACCCTCGCATTCTGACGAAAAATGCCTTACTGTGGCCGCCATCTTGTCGTGGACCCTAATACTTTTGAGTTTAAGGGCGACATCTTTTCCTCAGCGTGGGTCTTATGTGTATTATTTCTATAAATGCTACTTGCATATAGCTAGGAGTCAACTATAAAATTGTAGTTTCAACTGGCGTGAGGGAAGCCAGTAAGCCAAAGTCTAGACTTTCGACCCTCGCATTCTGCCAGAAAATGCCTCAGAATGCGTGGATCTTGTACATATTATTTTTATAAAAGCTACTTGAATTTAGCGAGGAGTCAACTATAAAATTGTAGTTTCAACTGGCGTGAGAGAATTTTGTAAGCCAAAGTCTAGACTTTCGACCCTCGCATTCTGACGAAAAATGCCTTACTGTGGCCGCCATCTTGTCGTGGACCCTAATACTTTTGAGTTTAAGGAGCGACATCTTTTCCTCAGCGTGGGTCTTATGTGTATTATTTCTATAAATGCTACTTGCATATAGCTAGGAGTCAACTATAAAATTGTAGTTTCAACTGGCGTGAGAGATGCCAGTAAGCCAAAGTCTAGACTTTCGACCCTCGCATTCTGACGAAAAATGCCTTACTGTGGCCGCCATCTTGTCGTGGACCCTAATACTTTTGAGTTTAAGGGCGACATCTTTTCCTCAGCGTGGGTCTTATGTGTATTATTTCTATAAATGCTACTTGCATATAGCTAGGAGTCAACTATAAAATTGTAGTTTCAACTGGCGTGAGGGAAGCCAGTAAGCCAAAGTCTAGACTTTCGACCCTCGCATTCTGCCAGAAAATGCCTCAGAATGCGTGGATCTTGTACATATTATTTCTATAAAAGCTACTTGAATTTAGCTAGGAGTCAACTATAAAATTGTAGTTTCAACTGGCGTGAGAGAATTTTGTAAGCCAAAGTCTAGACTTTCGACCCTCGCATTCTGACGAAAAATGCCTTACTGTGGCCGCCATCTTGTCGTGGACCCTAATACTTTTGAGTTTAAGGAGCGACATCTTTTCCTCAGCGTGGGTCTTATGTGTATTATTTCTATAAATGCTACTTGCATATAGCTAGGAGTCAACTATAAAATTGTAGTTTCAACTGGCGTGAGGATGCCAGTAAGCCAAAGTCTAGACTTTCGACCCTCGCATTCTGACGAAAATGCCTCAGAATGCGTGGATCTTGTACATATTATTTTTATAAAAGCTACTTGAATTTAGCTAGGAGTCAACTATAAAATTGTAGTTTCAACTGGCGTGAGAGAAGCCAGTAAGCCAAAGTCTAGACTTTCGACCCTCGCATTCTGACGAAAAATGCCTTACTGTGGCCGCCATCTTGTCGTGGACCCTAATACTTTTGAGTTTAAGGAGCGACATCTTTTCCTCAGCGTGGGTCTTATGTGTATTATTTCTATAAATGCTACTTGCATATAGCTAGGAGTCAACTATAAAATTGTAGTTTCAACTGGCGTGAGAGAAGCCAGTAAGCCAAAGTCTAGACTTTCGACCCTCGCATTCTGCCAGAAAATGCCTCAGAATGCGTGGATCTTGTACATATTATTTTTATAAAAGCTACTTGAATTTAGCTAGGAGTCAACTATAAAATTGTAGTTACAACTGGCGTGAGAGATGCCAGTAAGCCAAAGTCTAGACTTTCGACCCTCGCATTCTGACGAAAAATGCCTTACTGTGGCCGCCATCTTGTCGTGGACCCTAATACTTTTGAGTTTAAGGAGCGACATCTTTTCCTCAGCGTGGGTCTTATGTGTATTATTTCTATAAATGCTACTTGCATATAGCTAGGAGTCAACTATAAAATTGTAGTTTCAACTGGCGTGAGAGATGCCAGTAAGCCAAAGTCTAGACTTTCGACCCTCGCATTCTGACGAAAAATGCCTTACTGTGGCCGCCATCTTGTCGTGGACCCTAATACTTTTGAGTTTAAGGGCGACATCTTTTCCTCAGCGTGGGTCTTATGTGTATTATTTCTATAAATGCTACTTGCATATAGCTAGGAGTCAACTATAAAATTGTAGTTTCAACTGGCGTGAGGATGCCAGTAAGCCAAAGTCTAGACTTTCGACCCTCGCATTCTGCCAGAAAATGCCTCAGAATGCGTGGATCTTGTACATATTATTTTTATAAAAGCTACTTGCATTTAGCGAGGAGTCAACTATAAAATTGTAGTTTCAACTGGCGTGAGAGAATTTTGTAAGCCAAAGTCTAGACTTTCGACCCTCGCATTCTGACGAAAAATGCCTTACTGTGGCCGCCATCTTGTCGTGGACCCTAATACTTTTGAGTTTAAGGAGCGACATCTTTTCCTCAGCGTGGGTCTTATGTGTATTATTTCTATAAATGCTACTTGCATATAGCTAGGAGTCAACTATAAAATTGTAGTTTCAACTGGCGTGAGAGATGCCAGTAAGCCAAAGTCTAGACTTTCGACCCTCGCATTCTGCCAGAAAATGCCTCAGAATGCGTGGATCTTGTACATATTATTTTTATAAAAGCTATTGAATAGCTAGGAGTCAACTATAAAATTGTAGTTTCAACTGGCGTGAGAGAATTTTGTAAGCCAAAGTCTAGACTTTCGACCCTCGCATTCTGACGAAAAATGCCTTACTGTGGCCGCCATCTTGTCGTGGACCCTAATACTTTTGAGTTTAAGGAGCGACATCTTTTCCTCAGCGTGGGTCTTATGTGTATTATTTCTATAAATGCTACTTGCATATAGCTAGGAGTCAACTATAAAATTGTAGTTTCAACTGGCGTGAGAGATGCCAGTAAGCCAAAGTCTAGACTTTCGACCCTCGCATTCTGACGAAAAATGCCTTACTGTGGCCGCCATCTTGTCGTGGACCCTAATACTTTTGAGTTTAAGGAGCGACATCTTTTCCTCAGCGTGGGTCTTATGTGTATTATTTCTATAAATGCTACTTGCATATAGCTAGGAGTCAACTATAAAATTGTAGTTTCAACTGGCGTGAGAGATGCCAGTAAGCCAAAGTCTAGACTTTCGACCCTCGCATTCTGACGAAAAATGCCTTACTGTGGCCGCCATCTTGTCGTGGACCCTAATACTTTTGAGTTTAAGGAGCGACATCTTTTCCTCAGCGTGGGTCTTATGTGTATTATTTCTATAAATGCTACTTGCATATAGCTAGGAGTCAACTATAAAATTGTAGTTTCAACTGGCGTGAGAGATGCCAGTAAGCCAAAGTCTAGACTTTCGACCCTCGCATTCTGACAGAAAATGCCTCAGAATGCGTGGATCTTGTACATATTATTTTTATAAAAGCTACTTGCATTTAGCTAGGAGTCAACTATAAAATTGTAGTTTCAACTGGCGTGAGAGAAGCCAGTAAGCCAAAGTCTAGACTTTCGACCCTCGCATTCTGACGAAAAATGCCTTACTGTGGCCGCCATCTTGTCGTGGACCCTAATACTTTTGAGTTTAAGGAGCGACATCTTTTCCTCAGCGTGGGTCTTATGTGTATTATTTCTATAAATGCTACTTGCATATAGCTAGGAGTCAACTATAAAATTGTAGTTTCAACTGGCGTGAGAGATGCCAGTAAGCCAAAGTCTAGACTTTCGACCCTCGCATTCTGCCAGAAAATGCCTCAGAATGCGTGGATCTTGTACATATTATTTTTATAAAAAGCTACTTGAATTTAGCGAGGAGTCAACTATAAAATTGTAGTTGCAACTGGCGTGAGAGAATTTTGTAAGCCAAAGTCTAGACTTTCGACCCTCGCATTCTGACGAAAAATGCCTTACTGTGGCCGCCATCTTGTCGTGGACCCTAATACTTTTGAGTTTAAGGAGCGACATCTTTTCCTCAGCGTGGGTCTTATGTGTATTATTTCTATAAATGCTACTTGCATATAGCTAGGAGTCAACTATAAAATTGTAGTTTCAACTGGCGTGAGAGATGCCAGTAAGCCAAAGTCTAGACTTTCGACCCTCGCATTCTGACGAAAAATGCCTTACTGTGGCCGCCATCTTGTCGTGGACCCTAATACTTTTGAGTTTAAGGAGCGACATCTTTTCCTCAGCGTGGGTCTTATGTGTATTATTTCTATAAATGCTACTTGCATATAGCTAGGAGTCAACTATAAAATTGTAGTTTCAACTGGCGTGAGAGATGCCAGTAAGCCAAAGTCTAGACTTTCGACCCTCGCATTCTGACGAAAAATGCCTTACTGTGGCCGCCATCTTGTCGTGGACCCTAATACTTTTGAGTTTAAGGAGCGACATCTTTTCCTCAGCGTGGGTCTTATGTGTATTATTTCTATAAATGCTACTTGCATATAGCTAGGAGTCAACTATAAAATTGTAGTTTCAACTGGCGTGAGGATGCCAGTAAGCCAAAGTCTAGACTTTCGACCCTCGCATTCTGCCAGAAAATGCCTCAGAATGCGTGGATCTTGTACATATTATTTTATAAAAGCTACTTGAATTTAGCTAGGAGTCAACTATAAAATTGTAGTTTCAACTGGCGTGAGAGAAGCCAGTAAGCCAAAGTCTAGACTTTCGACCCTCGCATTCTGACGAAAAATGCCTTACTGTGGCCGCCATCTTGTCGTGGACCCTAATACTTTTGAGTTTAAGGAGCGACATCTTTTCCTCAGCGTGGGTCTTATGTGTATTATTTCTATAAATGCTACTTGCATATAGCTAGGAGTCAACTATAAAATTGTAGTTTCAACTGGCGTGAGAGATGCCAGTAAGCCAAAGTCTAGACTTTCGACCCTCGCATTCTGCCAAAAATGCCTCAGAATGCGTGGATCTTGTACATATTATTTTTATAAAAGCTACTTGAATTTAGCTAGGAGTCAACTATAAAATTGTAGTTGCAACTGGCGTGAGAGAATTTTGTAAGCCAAAGTCTAGACTTTCGACCCTCGCATTCTGACGAAAAATGCCTTACTGTGGCCGCCATCTTGTCGTGGACCCTAATACTTTTGAGTTTAAGGAGCGACATCTTTTCCTCAGCGTGGGTCTTATGTGTATTATTTCTATAAATGCTACTTGCATATAGCTAGGAGTCAACTATAAAATTGTAGTTTCAACTGGCGTGAGAGATGCCAGTAAGCCAAAGTCTAGACTTTCGACCCTCGCATTCTGACGAAAAATGCCTTACTGTGGCCGCCATCTTGTCGTGGACCCTAATACTTTTGAGTTTAAGGAGCGACATCTTTTCCTCAGCGTGGGTCTTATGTGTATTATTTCTATAAATGCTACTTGCATATAGCTAGGAGTCAACTATAAAATTGTAGTTTCAACTGGCGTGAGAGATGCCAGTAAGCCAAAGTCTAGACTTTCGACCCTCGCATTCTGACGAAAAATGCCTTACTGTGGCCGCCATCTTGTCGTGGACCCTAATACTTTTGAGTTTAAGGGCGACATCTTTTCCTCAGCGTGGGTCTTATGTGTATTATTTCTATAAATGCTACTTGCATATAGCTAGGAGTCAACTATAAAATTGTAGTTTCAACTGGCGTGAGAGAAGCCAGTAAGCCAAAGTCTAGACTTTCGACCCTCGCATTCTGCCAAAAATGCCTCAGAATGCGTGGATCTTGTACATATTATTTTTATAAAAGCTACTTGAATTTAGCTAGGAGTCAACTATAAAATTGTAGTTTCAACTGGCGTGAGAGATGCCAGTAAGCCAAAGTCTAGACTTTCGACCCTCGCATTCTGACGAAAAATGCCTTACTGTGGCCGCCATCTTGTCGTGGACCCTAATACTTTTGAGTTTAAGGAGCGACATCTTTTCCTCAGCGTGGGTCTTATGTGTATTATTTCTATAAATGCTACTTGCATATAGCTAGGAGTCAACTATAAAATTGTAGTTTCAACTGGCGTGAGAGATGCCAGTAAGCCAAAGTCTAGACTTTCGACCCTCGCATTCTGACGAAAAATGCCTTACTGTGGCCGCCATCTTGTCGTGGACCCTAATACTTTTGAGTTTAAGGGCGACATCTTTTCCTCAGCGTGGGTCTTATGTGTATTATTTCTATAAATGCTACTTGCATATAGCTAGGAGTCAACTATAAAATTGTAGTTTCAACTGGCGTGAGGGAAGCCAGTAAGCCAAAGTCTAGACTTTCGACCCTCGCATTCTGCCAGAAAATGCCTCAGAATGCGTGGATCTTGTACATATTATTTTTATAAAAGCTACTTGAATTTAGCGAGGAGTCAACTATAAAATTGTAGTTTCAACTGGCGTGAGAGAATTTTGTAAGCCAAAGTCTAGACTTTCGACCCTCGCATTCTGACGAAAAATGCCTTACTGTGGCCGCCATCTTGTCGTGGACCCTAATACTTTTGAGTTTAAGGAGCGACATCTTTTCCTCAGCGTGGGTCTTATGTGTATTATTTCTATAAATGCTACTTGCATATAGCTAGGAGTCAACTATAAAATTGTAGTTTCAACTGGCGTGAGAGATGCCAGTAAGCCAAAGTCTAGACTTTCGACCCTCGCATTCTGACGAAAAATGCCTTACTGTGGCCGCCATCTTGTCGTGGACCCTAATACTTTTGAGTTTAAGGGGCGACATCTTTTCCTCAGCGTGGGTCTTATGTGTATTATTTCTATAAATGCTACTTGCATATAGCTAGGAGTCAACTATAAAATTGTAGTTTCAACTGGCGTGAGGGAAGCCAGTAAGCCAAAGTCTAGACTTTCGACCCTCGCATTCTGCCGAAAAATGCCTCAGAATGCGTGGATCTTGTACATATTATTTTTATAAAAGCTACTTGAATTTAGCGAGGAGTCAACTATAAAATTGTAGTTGCAACTGGCGTGAGAGAATTTTGTAAGCCAAAGTCTAGACTTTCGACCCTCGCATTCTGACGAAAAATGCCTTACTGTGGCCGCCATCTTGTCGTGGACCCTAATACTTTTGAGTTTAAGGAGCGACATCTTTTCCTCAGCGTGGGTCTTATGTGTATTATTTCTATAAATGCTACTTGCATATAGCTAGGAGTCAACTATAAAATTGTAGTTTCAACTGGCGTGAGAGATGCCAGTAAGCCAAAGTCTAGACTTTCGACCCTCGCATTCTGACGAAAAATGCCTTACTGTGGCCGCCATCTTGTCGTGGACCCTAATACTTTTGAGTTTAAGGAGCGACATCTTTTCCTCAGCGTGGGTCTTATGTGTATTATTTCTATAAATGCTACTTGCATATAGCTAGGAGTCAACTATAAAATTGTAGTTTCAACTGGCGTGAGAGAAGCCAGTAAGCCAAAGTCTAGACTTTCGACCCTCGCATTCTGACGAAAAATGCCTTACTGTGGCCGCCATCTTGTCGTGGACCCTAATACTTTTGAGTTTAAGGAGCGACATCTTTTCCTCAGCGTGGGTCTTATGTGTATTATTTCTATAAATGCTACTTGCATATAGCTAGGAGTCAACTATAAAATTGTAGTTTCAACTGGCGTGAGAGATGCCAGTAAGCCAAAGTCTAGACTTTCGACCCTCGCATTCTGACGAAAAATGCCTTACTGTGGCCGCCATCTTGTCGTGGACCCTAATACTTTTGAGTTTAAGGAGCGACATCTTTTCCTCAGCGTGGGTCTTATGTGTATTATTTCTATAAATGCTACTTGCATATAGCTAGGAGTCAACTATAAAATTGTAGTTTCAACTGGCGTGAGAGAAGCCAGTAAGCCAAAGTCTAGACTTTCGACCCTCGCATTCTGCCAGAAAATGCCTCAGAATGCGTGGATCTTGTACATATTATTTTTATAAAAGCTACTTGAATTTAGCGAGGAGTCAACTATAAAATTGTAGTTGCAACTGGCGTGAGAGAATTTTGTAAGCCAAAGTCTAGACTTTCGACCCTCGCATTCTGACGAAAAATGCCTTACTGTGGCCGCCATCTTGTCGTGGACCCTAATACTTTTGAGTTTAAGGGGCGACATCTTTTCCTCAGCGTGGGTCTTATGTGTATTATTTCTATAAATGCTACTTGCATATAGCTAGGAGTCAACTATAAAATTGTAGTTTCAACTGGCGTGAGAGACGCCAGTAAGCCAAAGTCTAGACTTTCGACCCTCGCATTCTGACGAAAAATGCCTTACTGTGGCCGCCATCTTGTCGTGGACCCTAATACTTTTGAGTTTAAGGAGCGACATCTTTTCCTCAGCGTGGGTCTTATGTGTATTATTTCTATAAATGCTACTTGCATATAGCTAGGAGTCAACTATAAAATTGTAGTTTCAACTGGCGTGAGAGATGCCAGTAAGCCAAAGTCTAGACTTTCGACCCTCGCATTCTGACGAAAAATGCCTTACTGTGGCCGCCATCTTGTCGTGGACCCTAATACTTTTGAGTTTAAGGAGCGACATCTTTTCCTCAGCGTGGGTCTTATGTGTATTATTTCTATAAATGCTACTTGCATATAGCTAGGAGTCAACTATAAAATTGTAGTTTCAACTGGCGTGAGAGATGCCAGTAAGCCAAAGTCTAGACTTTCGACCCTCGCATTCTGACGAAAAATGCCTTACTGTGGCCGCCATCTTGTCGTGGACCCTAATACTTTTGAGTTTAAGGAGCGACATCTTTTCCTCAGCGTGGGTCTTATGTGTATTATTTCTATAAATGCTACTTGCATATAGCTAGGAGTCAACTATAAAATTGTAGTTTCAACTGGCGTGAGAGATGCCAGTAAGCCAAAGTCTAGACTTTCGACCCTCGCATTCTGACGAAAAATGCCTTACTGTGGCCGCCATCTTGTCGTGGACCCTAATACTTTTGAGTTTAAGGAGCGACATCTTTTCCTCAGCGTGGGTCTTATGTGTATTATTTCTATAAATGCTACTTGCATATAGCTAGGAGTCAACTATAAAATTGTAGTTTCAACTGGCGTGAGAGATGCCAGTAAGCCAAAGTCTAGACTTTCGACCCTCGCATTCTGACGAAAAATGCCTTACTGTGGCCGCCATCTTGTCGTGGACCCTAATACTTTTGAGTTTAAGGAGCGACATCTTTTCCTCAGCGTGGGTCTTATGTGTATTATTTCTATAAATGCTACTTGCATATAGCTAGGAGTCAACTATAAAATTGTAGTTTCAACTGGCGTGAGGAAGCCAGTAAGCCAAAGTCTAGACTTTCGACCCTCGCATTCTGCCAGAAAAATGCCTCAGAATGCGTGGATCTTGTACATATTATTTTTATAAAAGCTACTTGAATTTAGCGAGGAGTCAACTATAAAATTGTAGTTGCAACTGGCGTGAGAGAATTTTGTAAGCCAAAGTCTAGACTTTCGACCCTCGCATTCTGACGAAAAATGCCTTACTGTGGCCGCCATCTTGTCGTGGACCCTAATACTTTTGAGTTTAAGGAGCGACATCTTTTCCTCAGCGTGGGTCTTATGTGTATTATTTCTATAAATGCTACTTGCATATAGCTAGGAGTCAACTATAAAATTGTAGTTTCAACTGGCGTGAGAGATGCCAGTAAGCCAAAGTCTAGACTTTCGACCCTCGCATTCTGACGAAAAATGCCTTACTGTGGCCGCCATCTTGTCGTGGACCCTAATACTTTTGAGTTTAAGGAGCGACATCTTTTCCTCAGCGTGGGTCTTATGTGTATTATTTCTATAAATGCTACTTGCATATAGCTAGGAGTCAACTATAAAATTGTAGTTTCAACTGGCGTGAGGGATGCCAGTAAGCCAAAGTCTAGACTTTCGACCCTCGCATTCTGACGAAAAATGCCTTACTGTGGCCGCCATCTTGTCGTGGACCCTAATACTTTTGAGTTTAAGGAGCGACATCTTTTCCTCAGCGTGGGTCTTATGTGTATTATTTCTATAAATGCTACTTGCATATAGCTAGGAGTCAACTATAAAATTGTAGTTTCAACTGGCGTGAGAGATGCCAGTAAGCCAAAGTCTAGACTTTCGACCCTCGCATTCTGACGAAAAATGCCTTACTGTGGCCGCCATCTTGTCGTGGACCCTAATACTTTTGAGTTTAAGGAGCGACATCTTTTCCTCAGCGTGGGTCTTATGTGTATTATTTCTATAAATGCTACTTGCATATAGCTAGGAGTCAACTATAAAATTGTAGTTTCAACTGGCGTGAGAGATGCCAGTAAGCCAAAGTCTAGACTTTCGACCCTCGCATTCTGACGAAAAATGCCTTACTGTGGCCGCCATCTTGTCGTGGACCCTAATACTTTTGAGTTTAAGGGCGACATCTTTTCCTCAGCGTGGGTCTTATGTGTATTATTTCTATAAATGCTACTTGCATATAGCTAGGAGTCAACTATAAAATTGTAGTTTCAACTGGCGTGAGAGATGCCAGTAAGCCAAAGTCTAGACTTTCGACCCTCGCATTCTGCCAGAAAAATGCCTCAGAATGCGTGGATCTTGTACATATTATTTTTATAAAAGCTACTTGAATTTATAGCGAGGAGTCAACTATAAAATTGTAGTTTCAACTGGCGTGAGAGAATTTTGTAAGCCAAAGTCTAGACTTTCGACCCTCGCATTCTGACGAAAAATGCCTTACTGTGGCCGCCATCTTGTCGTGGACCCTAATACTTTTGAGTTTAAGGAGCGACATCTTTTCCTCAGCGTGGGTCTTATGTGTATTATTTCTATAAATGCTACTTGCATATAGCTAGGAGTCAACTATAAAATTGTAGTTTCAACTGGCGTGAGAGATGCCAGTAAGCCAAAGTCTAGACTTTCGACCCTCGCATTCTGACGAAAAATGCCTTACTGTGGCCGCCATCTTGTCGTGGACCCTAATACTTTTGAGTTTAAGGAGCGACATCTTTTCCTCAGCGTGGGTCTTATGTGTATTATTTCTATAAATGCTACTTGCATATAGCTAGGAGTCAACTATAAAATTGTAGTTTCAACTGGCGTGAGAGAAGCCAGTAAGCCAAAGTCTAGACTTTCGACCCTCGCATTCTGACGAAAAATGCCTTACTGTGGCCGCCATCTTGTCGTGGACCCTAATACTTTTGAGTTTAAGGAGCGACATCTTTTCCTCAGCGTGGGTCTTATGTGTATTATTTCTATAAATGCTACTTGCATATAGCTAGGAGTCAACTATAAAATTGTAGTTTCAACTGGCGTGAGAGATGCCAGTAAGCCAAAGTCTAGACTTTCGACCCTCGCATTCTGACGAAAAATGCCTTACTGTGGCCGCCATCTTGTCGTGGACCCTAATACTTTTGAGTTTAAGGAGCGACATCTTTTCCTCAGCGTGGGTCTTATGTGTATTATTTCTATAAATGCTACTTGCATATAGCTAGGAGTCAACTATAAAATTGTAGTTTCAACTGGCGTGAGAGATGCCAGTAAGCCAAAGTCTAGACTTTCGACCCTCGCATTCTGCCAGAAAAATGCCTCAGAATGCGTGGATCTTGTACATATTATTTTTATAAAAGCTACTTGCATATAGCGAGGAGTCAACTATAAAATTGTAGTTGCAACTGGCGTGAGAGAATTTTGTAAGCCAAAGTCTAGACTTTCGACCCTCGCATTCTGACGAAAAATGCCTTACTGTGGCCGCCATCTTGTCGTGGACCCTAATACTTTTGAGTTTAAGGAGCGACATCTTTTCCTCAGCGTGGGTCTTATGTGTATTATTTCTATAAATGCTACTTGCATATAGCTAGGAGTCAACTATAAAATTGTAGTTTCAACTGGCGTGAGAGATGCCAGTAAGCCAAAGTCTAGACTTTCGACCCTCGCATTCTGACGAAAAATGCCTTACTGTGGCCGCCATCTTGTCGTGGACCCTAATACTTTTGAGTTTAAGGAGCGACATCTTTTCCTCAGCGTGGGTCTTATGTGTATTATTTCTATAAATGCTACTTGCATATAGCTAGGAGTCAACTATAAAATTGTAGTTTCAACTGGCGTGAGAGATGCCAGTAAGCCAAAGTCTAGACTTTCGACCCTCGCATTCTGACGAAAAATGCCTTACTGTGGCCGCCATCTTGTCGTGGACCCTAATACTTTTGAGTTTAAGGAGCGACATCTTTTCCTCAGCGTGGGTCTTATGTGTATTATTTCTATAAATGCTACTTGCATATAGCTAGGAGTCAACTATAAAATTGTAGTTTCAACTGGCGTGAGAGATGCCAGTAAGCCAAAGTCTAGACTTTCGACCCTCGCATTCTGACGAAAAATGCCTTACTGTGGCCGCCATCTTGTCGTGGACCCTAATACTTTTGAGTTTAAGGAGCGACATCTTTTCCTCAGCGTGGGTCTTATGTGTATTATTTCTATAAATGCTACTTGCATATAGCTAGGAGTCAACTATAAAATTGTAGTTTCAACTGGCGTGAGAGATGCCAGTAAGCCAAAGTCTAGACTTTCGACCCTCGCATTCTGACGAAAAATGCCTTACTGTGGCCGCCATCTTGTCGTGGACCCTAATACTTTTGAGTTTAAGGAGCGACATCTTTTCCTCAGCGTGGGTCTTATGTGTATTATTTCTATAAATGCTACTTGCATATAGCTAGGAGTCAACTATAAAATTGTAGTTTCAACTGGCGTGAGAGATGCCAGTAAGCCAAAGTCTAGACTTTCGACCCTCGCATTCTGACGAAAAATGCCTTACTGTGGCCGCCATCTTGTCGTGGACCCTAATACTTTTGAGTTTAAGGAGCGACATCTTTTCCTCAGCGTGGGTCTTATGTGTATTATTTCTATAAATGCTACTTGCATATAGCTAGGAGTCAACTATAAAATTGTAGTTTCAACTGGCGTGAGAGATGCCAGTAAGCCAAAGTCTAGACTTTCGACCCTCGCATTCTGACGAAAAATGCCTTACTGTGGCCGCCATCTTGTCGTGGACCCTAATACTTTTGAGTTTAAGGAGCGACATCTTTTCCTCAGCGTGGGTCTTATGTGTATTATTTCTATAAATGCTACTTGCATATAGCTAGGAGTCAACTATAAAATTGTAGTTTCAACTGGCGTGAGAGATGCCAGTAAGCCAAAGTCTAGACTTTCGACCCTCGCATTCTGACGAAAAATGCCTTACTGTGGCCGCCATCTTGTCGTGGACCCTAATACTTTTGAGTTTAAGGAGCGACATCTTTTCCTCAGCGTGGGTCTTATGTGTATTATTTCTATAAATGCTACTTGCATATAGCTAGGAGTCAACTATAAAATTGTAGTTTCAACTGGCGTGAGAGATGCCAGTAAGCCAAAGTCTAGACTTTCGACCCTCGCATTCTGACGAAAAATGCCTTACTGTGGCCGCCATCTTGTCGTGGACCCTAATACTTTTGAGTTTAAGGAGCGACATCTTTTCCTCAGCGTGGGTCTTATGTGTATTATTTCTATAAATGCTACTTGCATATAGCTAGGAGTCAACTATAAAATTGTAGTTTCAACTGGCGTGAGAGATGCCAGTAAGCCAAAGTCTAGACTTTCGACCCTCGCATTCTGCCAGAAAATGCCTCAGAATGCGTGGATCTTGTACATATTATTTTTATAAAAGCTACTTGAATTTAGCGAGGAGTCAACTATAAAATTGTAGTTGCAACTGGCGTGAGAGAATTTTGTAAGCCAAAGTCTAGACTTTCGACCCTCGCATTCTGACGAAAAATGCCTTACTGTGGCCGCCATCTTGTCGTGGACCCTAATACTTTTGAGTTTAAGGAGCGACATCTTTTCCTCAGCGTGGGTCTTATGTGTATTATTTCTATAAATGCTACTTGCATATAGCTAGGAGTCAACTATAAAATTGTAGTTTCAACTGGCGTGAGAGATGCCAGTAAGCCAAAGTCTAGACTTTCGACCCTCGCATTCTGCCGAAAAATGCCTCAGAATGCGTGGATCTTGTACATATTATTTTTATAAAAGCTACTTGAATATAGCGAGGAGTCAACTATAAAATTGTAGTTTCAACTGGCGTGAGAGAATTTTGTAAGCCAAAGTCTAGACTTTCGACCCTCGCATTCTGACGAAAAATGCCTTACTGTGGCCGCCATCTTGTCGTGGACCCTAATACTTTTGAGTTTAAGGAGCGACATCTTTTCCTCAGCGTGGGTCTTATGTGTATTATTTCTATAAATGCTACTTGCATATAGCTAGGAGTCAACTATAAAATTGTAGTTTCAACTGGCGTGAGAGATGCCAGTAAGCCAAAGTCTAGACTTTCGACCCTCGCATTCTGACGAAAAATGCCTTACTGTGGCCGCCATCTTGTCGTGGACCCTAATACTTTTGAGTTTAAGGAGCGACATCTTTTCCTCAGCGTGGGTCTTATGTGTATTATTTCTATAAATGCTACTTGCATATAGCTAGGAGTCAACTATAAAATTGTAGTTTCAACTGGCGTGAGAGAAGCCAGTAAGCCAAAGTCTAGACTTTCGACCCTCGCATTCTGACGAAAAATGCCTTACTGTGGCCGCCATCTTGTCGTGGACCCTAATACTTTTGAGTTTAAGGAGCGACATCTTTTCCTCAGCGTGGGTCTTATGTGTATTATTTCTATAAATGCTACTTGCATATAGCTAGGAGTCAACTATAAAATTGTAGTTTCAACTGGCGTGAGAGATGCCAGTAAGCCAAAGTCTAGACTTTCGACCCTCGCATTCTGACGAAAAATGCCTTACTGTGGCCGCCATCTTGTCGTGGACCCTAATACTTTTGAGTTTAAGGAGCGACATCTTTTCCTCAGCGTGGGTCTTATGTGTATTATTTCTATAAATGCTACTTGCATATAGCTAGGAGTCAACTATAAAATTGTAGTTTCAACTGGCGTGAGAGATGCCAGTAAGCCAAAGTCTAGACTTTCGACCCTCGCATTCTGACGAAAAATGCCTTACTGTGGCCGCCATCTTGTCGTGGACCCTAATACTTTTGAGTTTAAGGAGCGACATCTTTTCCTCAGCGTGGGTCTTATGTGTATTATTTCTATAAATGCTACTTGCATATAGCTAGGAGTCAACTATAAAATTGTAGTTTCAACTGGCGTGAGAGATGCCAGTAAGCCAAAGTCTAGACTTTCGACCCTCGCATTCTGACGAAAAATGCCTTACTGTGGCCGCCATCTTGTCGTGGACCCTAATACTTTTGAGTTTAAGGAGCGACATCTTTTCCTCAGCGTGGGTCTTATGTGTATTATTTCTATAAATGCTACTTGCATATAGCTAGGAGTCAACTATAAAATTGTAGTTTCAACTGGCGTGAGAGATGCCAGTAAGCCAAAGTCTAGACTTTCGACCCTCGCATTCTGACGAAAAATGCCTTACTGTGGCCGCCATCTTGTCGTGGACCCTAATACTTTTGAGTTTAAGGAGCGACATCTTTTCCTCAGCGTGGGTCTTATGTGTATTATTTCTATAAATGCTACTTGCATATAGCTAGGAGTCAACTATAAAATTGTAGTTTCAACTGGCGTGAGAGATGCCAGTAAGCCAAAGTCTAGACTTTCGACCCTCGCATTCTGACGAAAATGCCTTAGAATGCGTGGATCTTGTAAGGAGCATATTATTTTTATAAAATGCTACTTGCATATAGCTAGGAGTCAACTATAAAATTGTAGTTTCAACTGGCGTGAGAGAATGCCAGTAAGCCAAAGTCTAGACTTTCGACCCTCGCATTCTGACGAAAAATGCCTTACTGTGGCCGCCATCTTGTCGTGGACCCTAATACTTTTGAGTTTAAGGAGCGACATCTTTTCCTCAGCGTGGGTCTTATGTGTATTATTTCTATAAATGCTACTTGCATATAGCTAGGAGTCAACTATAAAATTGTAGTTTCAACTGGCGTGAGAGATGCCAGTAAGCCAAAGTCTAGACTTTCGACCCTCGCATTCTGACGAAAAATGCCTTACTGTGGCCGCCATCTTGTCGTGGACCCTAATACTTTTGAGTTTAAGGGGCGACATCTTTTCCTCAGCGTGGGTCTTATGTGTATTATTTCTATAAATGCTACTTGCATATAGCTAGGAGTCAACTATAAAATTGTAGTTTCAACTGGCGTGAGAGAAGCCAGTAAGCCAAAGTCTAGACTTTCGACCCTCGCATTCTGCCGAAAAATGCCTCAGAATGCGTGGATCTTGTACATATTATTTTTATAAAAGCTACTTGCATATAGCTAGGAGTCAACTATAAAATTGTAGTTTCAACTGGCGTGAGAGAATTTTGTAAGCCAAAGTCTAGACTTTCGACCCTCGCATTCTGACGAAAAATGCCTTACTGTGGCCGCCATCTTGTCGTGGACCCTAATACTTTTGAGTTTAAGGAGCGACATCTTTTCCTCAGCGTGGGTCTTATGTGTATTATTTCTATAAATGCTACTTGCATATAGCTAGGAGTCAACTATAAAATTGTAGTTTCAACTGGCGTGAGAGATGCCAGTAAGCCAAAGTCTAGACTTTCGACCCTCGCATTCTGACGAAAAATGCCTTACTGTGGCCGCCATCTTGTCGTGGACCCTAATACTTTTGAGTTTAAGGAGCGACATCTTTTCCTCAGCGTGGGTCTTATGTGTATTATTTCTATAAATGCTACTTGCATATAGCTAGGAGTCAACTATAAAATTGTAGTTTCAACTGGCGTGAGAGATGCCAGTAAGCCAAAGTCTAGACTTTCGACCCTCGCATTCTGCCAGAAAATGCCTCAGAATGCGTGGATCTTGTACATATTATTTTTATAAAAGCTACTTGAATTAGCGAGGAGTCAACTATAAAATTTAACTGTTGCAACTAGGACGCATTCTGACGAAAAATGCCTTACTGTGGCCGCCATCTTGTCGTGGACCCTAATACTTTTGAGTTTAAGGAGCGACATCTTTTCCTCAGCGTGGGTCTTATGTGTATTATTTCTATAAATGCTACTTGCATATAGCTAGGAGTCAACTATAAAATTGTAGTTTCAACTGGCGTGAGAGATGCCAGTAAGCCAAAGTCTAGACTTTCGACCCTCGCATTCTGACGAAAAATGCCTTACTGTGGCCGCCATCTTGTCGTGGACCCTAATACTTTTGAGTTTAAGGAGCGACATCTTTTCCTCAGCGTGGGTCTTATGTGTATTATTTCTATAAATGCTACTTGCATATAGCTAGGAGTCAACTATAAAATTGTAGTTTCAACTGGCGTGAGAGATGCCAGTAAGCCAAAGTCTAGACTTTCGACCCTCGCATTCTGACGAAAAATGCCTTACTGTGGCCGCCATCTTGTCGTGGACCCTAATACTTTTGAGTTTAAGGAGCGACATCTTTTCCTCAGCGTGGGTCTTATGTGTATTATTTCTATAAATGCTACTTGCATATAGCTAGGAGTCAACTATAAAATTGTAGTTTCAACTGGCGTGAGAGATGCCAGTAAGCCAAAGTCTAGACTTTCGACCCTCGCATTCTGACGAAAAATGCCTTACTGTGGCCGCCATCTTGTCGTGGACCCTAATACTTTTGAGTTTAAGGGGCGACATCTTTTCCTCAGCGTGGGTCTTATGTGTATTATTTCTATAAATGCTACTTGCATATAGCTAGGAGTCAACTATAAAATTGTAGTTTCAACTGGCGTGAGAGATGCCAGTAAGCCAAAGTCTAGACTTTCGACCCTCGCATTCTGACGAAAAATGCCTTACTGTGGCCGCCATCTTGTCGTGGACCCTAATACTTTTGAGTTTAAGGAGCGACATCTTTTCCTCAGCGTGGGTCTTATGTGTATTATTTCTATAAATGCTACTTGCATATAGCTAGGAGTCAACTATAAAATTGTAGTTTCAACTGGCGTGAGAGAAGCCAGTAAGCCAAAGTCTAGACTTTCGACCCTCGCATTCTGACGAAAAATGCCTTACTGTGGCCGCCATCTTGTCGTGGACCCTAATACTTTTGAGTTTAAGGAGCGACATCTTTTCCTCAGCGTGGGTCTTATGTGTATTATTTCTATAAATGCTACTTGCATATAGCTAGGAGTCAACTATAAAATTGTAGTTTCAACTGGCGTGAGAGATGCCAGTAAGCCAAAGTCTAGACTTTCGACCCTCGCATTCTGACGAAAAATGCCTTACTGTGGCCGCCATCTTGTCGTGGACCCTAATACTTTTGAGTTTAAGGGCGACATCTTTTCCTCAGCGTGGGTCTTATGTGTATTATTTCTATAAATGCTACTTGCATATAGCTAGGAGTCAACTATAAAATTGTAGTTTCAACTGGCGTGAGGGATGCCAGTAAGCCAAAGTCTAGACTTTCGACCCTCGCATTCTGCCAGAAAATGCCTCAGAATGCGTGGATCTTGTACATATTATTTTTATAAAAGCTACTTGAATTTAGCGAGGAGTCAACTATAAAATTGTAGTTGCAACTGGCGTGAGAGAATTTGTAAGCCAAAGTTGACTTTCGACCCTCGCCATTCTGACGAAAAATGCCTTACTGTGGCCGCCATCTTGTCGTGGACCCTAATACTTTTGAGTTTAAGGAGCGACATCTTTTCCTCAGCGTGGGTCTTATGTGTATTATTTCTATAAATGCTACTTGCATATAGCTAGGAGTCAACTATAAAATTGTAGTTTCAACTGGCGTGAGAGATGCCAGTAAGCCAAAGTCTAGACTTTCGACCCTCGCATTCTGACGAAAAATGCCTTACTGTGGCCGCCATCTTGTCGTGGACCCTAATACTTTTGAGTTTAAGGAGCGACATCTTTTCCTCAGCGTGGGTCTTATGTGTATTATTTCTATAAATGCTACTTGCATATAGCTAGGAGTCAACTATAAAATTGTAGTTTCAACTGGCGTGAGAGATGCCAGTAAGCCAAAGTCTAGACTTTCGACCCTCGCATTCTGCCAGAAAATGCCTCAGAATGCGTGGATCTTGTACATATTATTTTTATAAAAGCTACTTGAATTTAGCGAGGACAGTATACAAACTATAAAATTTGTAAGTTGTCAACTCGGCTCGCATTCTGACGAAAAATGCCTTACTGTGGCCGCCATCTTGTCGTGGACCCTAATACTTTTGAGTTTAAGGAGCGACATCTTTTCCTCAGCGTGGGTCTTATGTGTATTATTTCTATAAATGCTACTTGCATATAGCTAGGAGTCAACTATAAAATTGTAGTTTCAACTGGCGTGAGAGATGCCAGTAAGCCAAAGTCTAGACTTTCGACCCTCGCATTCTGACGAAAAATGCCTTACTGTGGCCGCCATCTTGTCGTGGACCCTAATACTTTTGAGTTTAAGGAGCGACATCTTTTCCTCAGCGTGGGTCTTATGTGTATTATTTCTATAAATGCTACTTGCATATAGCTAGGAGTCAACTATAAAATTGTAGTTTCAACTGGCGTGAGAGATGCCAGTAAGCCAAAGTCTAGACTTTCGACCCTCGCATTCTGACGAAAAATGCCTTACTGTGGCCGCCATCTTGTCGTGGACCCTAATACTTTTGAGTTTAAGGAGCGACATCTTTTCCTCAGCGTGGGTCTTATGTGTATTATTTCTATAAATGCTACTTGCATATAGCTAGGAGTCAACTATAAAATTGTAGTTTCAACTGGCGTGAGAGAAGCCAGTAAGCCAAAGTCTAGACTTTCGACCCTCGCATTCTGCCAGAAAATGCCTCAGAATGCGTGGATCTTGTACATATTATTTTTATAAAAGCTACTTGAATTTAGCGAGGAGTCAACTATAAAATTGTAGTTGCAACTGGCGTGAGAGAATTTGTAAGCCAAAGTCTAGACTTTCGACCCTCGCATTCTGACGAAAAATGCCTTACTGTGGCCGCCATCTTGTCGTGGACCCTAATACTTTTGAGTTTAAGGAGCGACATCTTTTCCTCAGCGTGGGTCTTATGTGTATTATTTCTATAAATGCTACTTGCATATAGCTAGGAGTCAACTATAAAATTGTAGTTTCAACTGGCGTGAGAGATGCCAGTAAGCCAAAGTCTAGACTTTCGACCCTCGCATTCTGACGAAAAATGCCTTACTGTGGCCGCCATCTTGTCGTGGACCCTAATACTTTTGAGTTTAAGGAGCGACATCTTTTCCTCAGCGTGGGTCTTATGTGTATTATTTCTATAAATGCTACTTGCATATAGCTAGGAGTCAACTATAAAATTGTAGTTTCAACTGGCGTGAGAGAAGCCAGTAAGCCAAAGTCTAGACTTTCGACCCTCGCATTCTGCCAGAAAATGCCTCAGAATGCGTGGATCTTGTACATATTATTTTTATAAAAGCTACTTGAATTTAGCTAGGAGTCAACTATAAAATTGTAGTTGCAACTGGCGTGAGAGAATTTTGTAAGCCAAAGTCTAGACTTTCGACCCTCGCATTCTGACGAAAAATGCCTTACTGTGGCCGCCATCTTGTCGTGGACCCTAATACTTTTGAGTTTAAGGAGCGACATCTTTTCCTCAGCGTGGGTCTTATGTGTATTATTTCTATAAATGCTACTTGCATATAGCTAGGAGTCAACTATAAAATTGTAGTTTCAACTGGCGTGAGAGATGCCAGTAAGCCAAAGTCTAGACTTTCGACCCTCGCATTCTGACGAAAAATGCCTTACTGTGGCCGCCATCTTGTCGTGGACCCTAATACTTTTGAGTTTAAGGAGCGACATCTTTTCCTCAGCGTGGGTCTTATGTGTATTATTTCTATAAATGCTACTTGCATATAGCTAGGAGTCAACTATAAAATTGTAGTTTCAACTGGCGTGAGAGATGCCAGTAAGCCAAAGTCTAGACTTTCGACCCTCGCATTCTGCCAGAAAATGCCTCAGAATGCGTGGATCTTGTACATATTATTTTTATAAAAGCTACTTGAATTTAGCGAGGAGTCAACTATAAAATTGTAGTTGCAACTGGCGTGAGAGAATTTTGTAAGCCAAAGTCTAGACTTTCGACCCTCGCATTCTGACGAAAAATGCCTTACTGTGGCCGCCATCTTGTCGTGGACCCTAATACTTTTGAGTTTAAGGAGCGACATCTTTTCCTCAGCGTGGGTCTTATGTGTATTATTTCTATAAATGCTACTTGCATATAGCTAGGAGTCAACTATAAAATTGTAGTTTCAACTGGCGTGAGAGATGCCAGTAAGCCAAAGTCTAGACTTTCGACCCTCGCATTCTGACGAAAAATGCCTTACTGTGGCCGCCATCTTGTCGTGGACCCTAATACTTTTGAGTTTAAGGGGCGACATCTTTTCCTCAGCGTGGGTCTTATGTGTATTATTTCTATAAATGCTACTTGCATATAGCTAGGAGTCAACTATAAAATTGTAGTTTCAACTGGCGTGAGAGATGCCAGTAAGCCAAAGTCTAGACTTTCGACCCTCGCATTCTGCCAGAAAAATGCCTCAGAATGCGTGGATCTTGTACATATTATTTTTATAAAAGCTACTTGAATTTAGCGAGGAGTCAACTATAAAATTGTAGTTGCAACTGGCGTGAGAGAATTTTGTAAGCCAAAGTCTAGACTTTCGACCCTCGCATTCTGACGAAAAATGCCTTACTGTGGCCGCCATCTTGTCGTGGACCCTAATACTTTTGAGTTTAAGGAGCGACATCTTTTCCTCAGCGTGGGTCTTATGTGTATTATTTCTATAAATGCTACTTGCATATAGCTAGGAGTCAACTATAAAATTGTAGTTTCAACTGGCGTGAGAGATGCCAGTAAGCCAAAGTCTAGACTTTCGACCCTCGCATTCTGACGAAAAATGCCTTACTGTGGCCGCCATCTTGTCGTGGACCCTAATACTTTTGAGTTTAAGGGGCGACATCTTTTCCTCAGCGTGGGTCTTATGTGTATTATTTCTATAAATGCTACTTGCATATAGCTAGGAGTCAACTATAAAATTGTAGTTTCAACTGGCGTGAGGAAGCCAGTAAGCCAAAGTCTAGACTTTCGACCCTCGCATTCTGCCAGAAAATGCCTCAGAATGCGTGGATCTTGTACATATTATTTTTATAAAAAGCTACTTGAATTAGCGAGGAGTCAACTATAAAATTGTAGTTGCAACTGGCGTGAGAGAATTTTGTAAGCCAAAGTCTAGACTTTCGACCCTCGCATTCTGACGAAAAATGCCTTACTGTGGCCGCCATCTTGTCGTGGACCCTAATACTTTTGAGTTTAAGGAGCGACATCTTTTCCTCAGCGTGGGTCTTATGTGTATTATTTCTATAAATGCTACTTGCATATAGCTAGGAGTCAACTATAAAATTGTAGTTTCAACTGGCGTGAGAGATGCCAGTAAGCCAAAGTCTAGACTTTCGACCCTCGCATTCTGACGAAAAATGCCTTACTGTGGCCGCCATCTTGTCGTGGACCCTAATACTTTTGAGTTTAAGGAGCGACATCTTTTCCTCAGCGTGGGTCTTATGTGTATTATTTCTATAAATGCTACTTGCATATAGCTAGGAGTCAACTATAAAATTGTAGTTTCAACTGGCGTGAGAGATGCCAGTAAGCCAAAGTCTAGACTTTCGACCCTCGCATTCTGCCAGAAAATGCCTCAGAATGCGTGGATCTTGTACATATTATTTTTTTATAAAAGCTACTTGAATTTAGCGAGGAGTCAACTATAAAATTGTAGTTGCAACTGGCGTGAGAGAATTTTGTAAGCCAAAGTCTAGACTTTCGACCCTCGCATTCTGACGAAAAATGCCTTACTGTGGCCGCCATCTTGTCGTGGACCCTAATACTTTTGAGTTTAAGGAGCGACATCTTTTCCTCAGCGTGGGTCTTATGTGTATTATTTCTATAAATGCTACTTGCATATAGCTAGGAGTCAACTATAAAATTGTAGTTTCAACTGGCGTGAGAGATGCCAGTAAGCCAAAGTCTAGACTTTCGACCCTCGCATTCTGACGAAAAATGCCTTACTGTGGCCGCCATCTTGTCGTGGACCCTAATACTTTTGAGTTTAAGGAGCGACATCTTTTCCTCAGCGTGGGTCTTATGTGTATTATTTCTATAAATGCTACTTGCATATAGCTAGGAGTCAACTATAAAATTGTAGTTTCAACTGGCGTGAGAGAAGCCAGTAAGCCAAAGTCTAGACTTTCGACCCTCGCATTCTGACGAAAAATGCCTTACTGTGGCCGCCATCTTGTCGTGGACCCTAATACTTTTGAGTTTAAGGAGCGACATCTTTTCCTCAGCGTGGGTCTTATGTGTATTATTTCTATAAATGCTACTTGCATATAGCTAGGAGTCAACTATAAAATTGTAGTTTCAACTGGCGTGAGAGATGCCAGTAAGCCAAAGTCTAGACTTTCGACCCTCGCATTCTGACGAAAAATGCCTTACTGTGGCCGCCATCTTGTCGTGGACCCTAATACTTTTGAGTTTAAGGAGCGACATCTTTTCCTCAGCGTGGGTCTTATGTGTATTATTTCTATAAATGCTACTTGCATATAGCTAGGAGTCAACTATAAAATTGTAGTTTCAACTGGCGTGAGAGATGCCAGTAAGCCAAAGTCTAGACTTTCGACCCTCGCATTCTGCCAGAAAATGCCTCAGAATGCGTGGATCTTGTACATATTATTTTTATAAAAGCTACTTGAATTTAGCGAGGAGTCAACTATAAAATTGTAGTTTCAACTGGCGTGAGAGAATTTGTAAGCCAAAGTCTAGACTTTCGACCCTCGCATTCTGACGAAAAATGCCTTACTGTGGCCGCCATCTTGTCGTGGACCCTAATACTTTTGAGTTTAAGGAGCGACATCTTTTCCTCAGCGTGGGTCTTATGTGTATTATTTCTATAAATGCTACTTGCATATAGCTAGGAGTCAACTATAAAATTGTAGTTTCAACTGGCGTGAGAGATGCCAGTAAGCCAAAGTCTAGACTTTCGACCCTCGCATTCTGCCAGAAAATGCCTCAGAATGCGTGGATCTTGTACATATTATTTTTATAAAAGCTACTTGAATTTAGCGAGGAGTCAACTATAAAATTGTAGTTGCAACTGGCGTGAGAGAATTTTGTAAGCCAAAGTCTAGACTTTCGACCCTCGCATTCTGACGAAAAATGCCTTACTGTGGCCGCCATCTTGTCGTGGACCCTAATACTTTTGAGTTTAAGGAGCGACATCTTTTCCTCAGCGTGGGTCTTATGTGTATTATTTTTATAAATGCTACTTGCATATAGCTAGGAGTCAACTATAAAATTGTAGTTTCAACTGGCGTGAGAGATGCCAGTAAGCCAAAGTCTAGACTTTCGACCCTCGCATTCTGACGAAAAATGCCTTACTGTGGCCGCCATCTTGTCGTGGACCCTAATACTTTTGAGTTTAAGGAGCGACATCTTTTCCTCAGCGTGGGTCTTATGTGTATTATTTCTATAAATGCTACTTGCATATAGCTAGGAGTCAACTATAAAATTGTAGTTTCAACTGGCGTGAGGAAGCCAGTAAGCCAAAGTCTAGACTTTCGACCCTCGCATTCTGACGAAAAATGCCTTACTGTGGCCGCCATCTTGTCGTGGACCCTAATACTTTTGAGTTTAAGGGCGACATCTTTTCCTCAGCGTGGGTCTTATGTGTATTATTTCTATAAATGCTACTTGCATATAGCTAGGAGTCAACTATAAAATTGTAGTTTCAACTGGCGTGAGAGATGCCAGTAAGCCAAAGTCTAGACTTTCGACCCTCGCATTCTGACGAAAAATGCCTTACTGTGGCCGCCATCTTGTCGTGGACCCTAATACTTTTGAGTTTAAGGAGCGACATCTTTTCCTCAGCGTGGGTCTTATGTGTATTATTTCTATAAATGCTACTTGCATATAGCTAGGAGTCAACTATAAAATTGTAGTTTCAACTGGCGTGAGAGAAGCCAGTAAGCCAAAGTCTAGACTTTCGACCCTCGCATTCTGACGAAAAATGCCTTACTGTGGCCGCCATCTTGTCGTGGACCCTAATACTTTTGAGTTTAAGGAGCGACATCTTTTCCTCAGCGTGGGTCTTATGTGTATTATTTCTATAAATGCTACTTGCATATAGCTAGGAGTCAACTATAAAATTGTAGTTTCAACTGGCGTGAGAGAAGCCAGTAAGCCAAAGTCTAGACTTTCGACCCTCGCATTCTGACGAAAAATGCCTTACTGTGGCCGCCATCTTGTCGTGGACCCTAATACTTTTGAGTTTAAGGAGCGACATCTTTTCCTCAGCGTGGGTCTTATGTGTATTATTTCTATAAATGCTACTTGCATATAGCTAGGAGTCAACTATAAAATTGTAGTTTCAACTGGCGTGAGAGATGCCAGTAAGCCAAAGTCTAGACTTTCGACCCTCGCATTCTGACGAAAAATGCCTTACTGTGGCCGCCATCTTGTCGTGGACCCTAATACTTTTGAGTTTAAGGAGCGACATCTTTTCCTCAGCGTGGGTCTTATGTGTATTATTTCTATAAATGCTACTTGCATATAGCTAGGAGTCAACTATAAAATTGTAGTTTCAACTGGCGTGAGAGATGCCAGTAAGCCAAAGTCTAGACTTTCGACCCTCGCATTCTGCCAGAAAATGCCTCAGAATGCGTGGATCTTGTACATATTATTTTTATAAAAGCTACTTGAATTTAGCGAGGAGTCAACTATAAAATTGTAGTTGCAACTGGCGTGAGAGAATTTTGTAAGCCAAAGTCTAGACTTTCGACCCTCGCATTCTGACGAAAAATGCCTTACTGTGGCCGCCATCTTGTCGTGGACCCTAATACTTTTGAGTTTAAGGAGCGACATCTTTTCCTCAGCGTGGGTCTTATGTGTATTATTTCTATAAATGCTACTTGCATATAGCTAGGAGTCAACTATAAAATTGTAGTTTCAACTGGCGTGAGAGATGCCAGTAAGCCAAAGTCTAGACTTTCGACCCTCGCATTCTGACGAAAAATGCCTTACTGTGGCCGCCATCTTGTCGTGGACCCTAATACTTTTGAGTTTAAGGAGCGACATCTTTTCCTCAGCGTGGGTCTTATGTGTATTATTTCTATAAATGCTACTTGCATATAGCTAGGAGTCAACTATAAAATTGTAGTTTCAACTGGCGTGAGGGAAGCCAGTAAGCCAAAGTCTAGACTTTCGACCCTCGCATTCTGCCAGAAAATGCCTCAGAATGCGTGGATCTTGTACATATTATTTTTATAAAAGCTACTTGAATTTAGCGAGGAGTCAACTATAAAATTGTAGTTGCAACTGGCGTGAGAGAATTTTGTAAGCCAAAGTCTAGACTTTCGACCCTCGCATTCTGACGAAAAATGCCTTACTGTGGCCGCCATCTTGTCGTGGACCCTAATACTTTTGAGTTTAAGGAGCGACATCTTTTCCTCAGCGTGGGTCTTATGTGTATTATTTCTATAAATGCTACTTGCATATAGCTAGGAGTCAACTATAAAATTGTAGTTTCAACTGGCGTGAGAGATGCCAGTAAGCCAAAGTCTAGACTTTCGACCCTCGCATTCTGACGAAAAATGCCTTACTGTGGCCGCCATCTTGTCGTGGACCCTAATACTTTTGAGTTTAAGGAGCGACATCTTTTCCTCAGCGTGGGTCTTATGTGTATTATTTCTATAAATGCTACTTGCATATAGCTAGGAGTCAACTATAAAATTGTAGTTTCAACTGGCGTGAGAGATGCCAGTAAGCCAAAGTCTAGACTTTCGACCCTCGCATTCTGCCAGAAAATGCCTCAGAATGCGTGGATCTTGTACATATTATTTTTATAAAAGCTACTTGAATTTAGCGAGGAGTCAACTATAAAATTGTAGTTGCAACTGGCGCATTCTGACGAAAAATGCCTTACTGTGGCCGCCATCTTGTCGTGGACCCTAATACTTTTGAGTTTAAGGAGCGACATCTTTTCCTCAGCGTGGGTCTTATGTGTATTATTTCTATAAATGCTACTTGCATATAGCTAGGAGTCAACTATAAAATTGTAGTTTCAACTGGCGTGAGAGATGCCAGTAAGCCAAAGTCTAGACTTTCGACCCTCGCATTCTGACGAAAAATGCCTTACTGTGGCCGCCATCTTGTCGTGGACCCTAATACTTTTGAGTTTAAGGAGCGACATCTTTTCCTCAGCGTGGGTCTTATGTGTATTATTTCTATAAATGCTACTTGCATATAGCTAGGAGTCAACTATAAAATTGTAGTTTCAACTGGCGTGAGAGATGCCAGTAAGCCAAAGTCTAGACTTTCGACCCTCGCATTCTGACGAAAAATGCCTTACTGTGGCCGCCATCTTGTCGTGGACCCTAATACTTTTGAGTTTAAGGAGCGACATCTTTTCCTCAGCGTGGGTCTTATGTGTATTATTTCTATAAATGCTACTTGCATATAGCTAGGAGTCAACTATAAAATTGTAGTTTCAACTGGCGTGAGAGATGCCAGTAAGCCAAAGTCTAGACTTTCGACCCTCGCATTCTGACGAAAAATGCCTTACTGTGGCCGCCATCTTGTCGTGGACCCTAATACTTTTGAGTTTAAGGAGCGACATCTTTTCCTCAGCGTGGGTCTTATGTGTATTATTTCTATAAATGCTACTTGCATATAGCTAGGAGTCAACTATAAAATTGTAGTTTCAACTGGCGTGAGAGATGCCAGTAAGCCAAAGTCTAGACTTTCGACCCTCGCATTCTGACGAAAAATGCCTTACTGTGGCCGCCATCTTGTCGTGGACCCTAATACTTTTGAGTTTAAGGAGCGACATCTTTTCCTCAGCGTGGGTCTTATGTGTATTATTTCTATAAATGCTACTTGCATATAGCTAGGAGTCAACTATAAAATTGTAGTTTCAACTGGCGTGAGAGATGCCAGTAAGCCAAAGTCTAGACTTTCGACCCTCGCATTCTGACGAAAAATGCCTTACTGTGGCCGCCATCTTGTCGTGGACCCTAATACTTTTGAGTTTAAGGAGCGACATCTTTTCCTCAGCGTGGGTCTTATGTGTATTATTTCTATAAATGCTACTTGCATATAGCTAGGAGTCAACTATAAAATTGTAGTTTCAACTGGCGTGAGAGATGCCAGTAAGCCAAAGTCTAGACTTTCGACCCTCGCATTCTGACGAAAAATGCCTTACTGTGGCCGCCATCTTGTCGTGGACCCTAATACTTTTGAGTTTAAGGGCGACATCTTTTCCTCAGCGTGGGTCTTATGTGTATTATTTCTATAAATGCTACTTGCATATAGCTAGGAGTCAACTATAAAATTGTAGTTTCAACTGGCGTGAGGGAAGCCAGTAAGCCAAAGTCTAGACTTTCGACCCTCGCATTCTGCCAGAAAATGCCTCAGAATGCGTGGATCTTGTACATATTATTTTTATAAAAGCTACTTGAATTTAGCGAGGAGTCAACTATAAAATTGTAGTTGCAACTGGCGTGAGAGAATTTTGTAAGCCAAAGTCTAGACTTTCGACCCTCGCATTCTGACGAAAAATGCCTTACTGTGGCCGCCATCTTGTCGTGGACCCTAATACTTTTGAGTTTAAGGAGCGACATCTTTTCCTCAGCGTGGGTCTTATGTGTATTATTTCTATAAATGCTACTTGCATATAGCTAGGAGTCAACTATAAAATTGTAGTTTCAACTGGCGTGAGAGATGCCAGTAAGCCAAAGTCTAGACTTTCGACCCTCGCATTCTGACGAAAAATGCCTTACTGTGGCCGCCATCTTGTCGTGGACCCTAATACTTTTGAGTTTAAGGAGCGACATCTTTTCCTCAGCGTGGGTCTTATGTGTATTATTTCTATAAATGCTACTTGCATATAGCTAGGAGTCAACTATAAAATTGTAGTTTCAACTGGCGTGAGAGATGCCAGTAAGCCAAAGTCTAGACTTTCGACCCTCGCATTCTGCCAGAAAATGCCTCAGAATGCGTGGATCTTGTACATATTATTTTTATAAAAGCTACTTGAATTTAGCGAGGAGTCAACTATAAAATTGTAGTTGCAACTGGCGCATTCTGACGAAAAATGCCTTACTGTGGCCGCCATCTTGTCGTGGACCCTAATACTTTTGAGTTTAAGGAGCGACATCTTTTCCTCAGCGTGGGTCTTATGTGTATTATTTCTATAAATGCTACTTGCATATAGCTAGGAGTCAACTATAAAATTGTAGTTTCAACTGGCGTGAGAGATGCCAGTAAGCCAAAGTCTAGACTTTCGACCCTCGCATTCTGACGAAAAATGCCTTACTGTGGCCGCCATCTTGTCGTGGACCCTAATACTTTTGAGTTTAAGGAGCGACATCTTTTCCTCAGCGTGGGTCTTATGTGTATTATTTCTATAAATGCTACTTGCATATAGCTAGGAGTCAACTATAAAATTGTAGTTTCAACTGGCGTGAGAGATGCCAGTAAGCCAAAGTCTAGACTTTCGACCCTCGCATTCTGACGAAAAATGCCTTACTGTGGCCGCCATCTTGTCGTGGACCCTAATACTTTTGAGTTTAAGGAGCGACATCTTTTCCTCAGCGTGGGTCTTATGTGTATTATTTCTATAAATGCTACTTGCATATAGCTAGGAGTCAACTATAAAATTGTAGTTTCAACTGGCGTGAGAGAAGCCAGTAAGCCAAAGTCTAGACTTTCGACCCTCGCATTCTGCCAGAAAATGCCTCAGAATGCGTGGATCTTGTACATATTATTTTTATAAAAGCTACTTGAATTTAGCGAGGAGTCAACTATAAAATTGTAGTTGCAACTGGCGTGAGAGAATTTTGTAAGCCAAAGTCTAGACTTTCGACCCTCGCATTCTGACGAAAAATGCCTTACTGTGGCCGCCATCTTGTCGTGGACCCTAATACTTTTGAGTTTAAGGAGCGACATCTTTTCCTCAGCGTGGGTCTTATGTGTATTATTTCTATAAATGCTACTTGCATATAGCTAGGAGTCAACTATAAAATTGTAGTTTCAACTGGCGTGAGAGATGCCAGTAAGCCAAAGTCTAGACTTTCGACCCTCGCATTCTGACGAAAAATGCCTTACTGTGGCCGCCATCTTGTCGTGGACCCTAATACTTTTGAGTTTAAGGAGCGACATCTTTTCCTCAGCGTGGGTCTTATGTGTATTATTTCTATAAATGCTACTTGCATATAGCTAGGAGTCAACTATAAAATTGTAGTTTCAACTGGCGTGAGAGATGCCAGTAAGCCAAAGTCTAGACTTTCGACCCTCGCATTCTGCCAGAAAATGCCTCAGAATGCGTGGATCTTGTACATATTATTTTTATAAAAGCTACTTGAATTTAGCGAGGAGTCAACTATAAAATTGTAGTTGCAACTGGCGTGAGAGAATTTTGTAAGCCAAAGTCTAGACTTTCGACCCTCGCATTCTGACGAAAAATGCCTTACTGTGGCCGCCATCTTGTCGTGGACCCTAATACTTTTGAGTTTAAGGAGCGACATCTTTTCCTCAGCGTGGGTCTTATGTGTATTATTTCTATAAATGCTACTTGCATATAGCTAGGAGTCAACTATAAAATTGTAGTTTCAACTGGCGTGAGAGATGCCAGTAAGCCAAAGTCTAGACTTTCGACCCTCGCATTCTGACGAAAAATGCCTTACTGTGGCCGCCATCTTGTCGTGGACCCTAATACTTTTGAGTTTAAGGAGCGACATCTTTTCCTCAGCGTGGGTCTTATGTGTATTATTTCTATAAATGCTACTTGCATATAGCTAGGAGTCAACTATAAAATTGTAGTTTCAACTGGCGTGAGGGAAGCCAGTAAGCCAAAGTCTAGACTTTCGACCCTCGCATTCTGCCAGAAAATGCCTCAGAATGCGTGGATCTTGTACATATTATTTTTATAAAAGCTACTTGAATTTAGCGAGGAGTCAACTATAAAATTGTAGTTGCAACTGGCGTGAGAGAATTTTGTAAGCCAAAGTCTAGACTTTCGACCCTCGCATTCTGACGAAAAATGCCTTACTGTGGCCGCCATCTTGTCGTGGACCCTAATACTTTTGAGTTTAAGGAGCGACATCTTTTCCTCAGCGTGGGTCTTATGTGTATTATTTCTATAAATGCTACTTGCATATAGCTAGGAGTCAACTATAAAATTGTAGTTTCAACTGGCGTGAGAGATGCCAGTAAGCCAAAGTCTAGACTTTCGACCCTCGCATTCTGACGAAAAATGCCTTACTGTGGCCGCCATCTTGTCGTGGACCCTAATACTTTTGAGTTTAAGGAGCGACATCTTTTCCTCAGCGTGGGTCTTATGTGTATTATTTCTATAAATGCTACTTGCATATAGCTAGGAGTCAACTATAAAATTGTAGTTTCAACTGGCGTGAGAGATGCCAGTAAGCCAAAGTCTAGACTTTCGACCCTCGCATTCTGCCAGAAAATGCCTCAGAATGCGTGGATCTTGTACATATTATTTTTATAAAAGCTACTTGAATTTAGCGAGGAGTCAACTATAAAATTGTAGTTGCAACTGGCGTGAGAGAATTTTGTAAGCCAAAGTCTAGACTTTCGACCCTCGCATTCTGACGAAAAATGCCTTACTGTGGCCGCCATCTTGTCGTGGACCCTAATACTTTTGAGTTTAAGGAGCGACATCTTTTCCTCAGCGTGGGTCTTATGTGTATTATTTCTATAAATGCTACTTGCATATAGCTAGGAGTCAACTATAAAATTGTAGTTTCAACTGGCGTGAGAGATGCCAGTAAGCCAAAGTCTAGACTTTCGACCCTCGCATTCTGACGAAAAATGCCTTACTGTGGCCGCCATCTTGTCGTGGACCCTAATACTTTTGAGTTTAAGGAGCGACATCTTTTCCTCAGCGTGGGTCTTATGTGTATTATTTCTATAAATGCTACTTGCATATAGCTAGGAGTCAACTATAAAATTGTAGTTTCAACTGGCGTGAGGGAAGCCAGTAAGCCAAAGTCTAGACTTTCGACCCTCGCATTCTGCCAGAAAATGCCTCAGAATGCGTGGATCTTGTACATATTATTTTTATAAAAGCTACTTGAATTTAGCGAGGAGTCAACTATAAAATTGTAGTTGCAACTGGCGTGAGAGAATTTTGTAAGCCAAAGTCTAGACTTTCGACCCTCGCATTCTGACGAAAAATGCCTTACTGTGGCCGCCATCTTGTCGTGGACCCTAATACTTTTGAGTTTAAGGAGCGACATCTTTTCCTCAGCGTGGGTCTTATGTGTATTATTTCTATAAATGCTACTTGCATATAGCTAGGAGTCAACTATAAAATTGTAGTTTCAACTGGCGTGAGAGATGCCAGTAAGCCAAAGTCTAGACTTTCGACCCTCGCATTCTGACGAAAAATGCCTTACTGTGGCCGCCATCTTGTCGTGGACCCTAATACTTTTGAGTTTAAGGAGCGACATCTTTTCCTCAGCGTGGGTCTTATGTGTATTATTTCTATAAATGCTACTTGCATATAGCTAGGAGTCAACTATAAAATTGTAGTTTCAACTGGCGTGAGAGAAGCCAGTAAGCCAAAGTCTAGACTTTCGACCCTCGCATTCTGCCAGAAAATGCCTCAGAATGCGTGGATCTTGTACATATTATTTTTATAAAAGCTACTTGAATTTAGCGAGGAGTCAACTATAAAATTGTAGTTGCAACTGGCGTGAGAGAATTTTGTAAGCCAAAGTCTAGACTTTCGACCCTCGCATTCTGACGAAAAATGCCTTACTGTGGCCGCCATCTTGTCGTGGACCCTAATACTTTTGAGTTTAAGGAGCGACATCTTTTCCTCAGCGTGGGTCTTATGTGTATTATTTCTATAAATGCTACTTGCATATAGCTAGGAGTCAACTATAAAATTGTAGTTTCAACTGGCGTGAGAGATGCCAGTAAGCCAAAGTCTAGACTTTCGACCCTCGCATTCTGACGAAAAATGCCTTACTGTGGCCGCCATCTTGTCGTGGACCCTAATACTTTTGAGTTTAAGGGGCGACATCTTTTCCTCAGCGTGGGTCTTATGTGTATTATTTCTATAAATGCTACTTGCATATAGCTAGGAGTCAACTATAAAATTGTAGTTTCAACTGGCGTGAGGGAAGCCAGTAAGCCAAAGTCTAGACTTTCGACCCTCGCATTCTGCCAGAAAATGCCTCAGAATGCGTGGATCTTGTACATATTATTTTTATAAAAGCTACTTGAATTTAGCGAGGAGTCAACTATAAAATTGTAGTTTCAACTGGCGTGAGAGAAGCCAGTAAGCCAAAGTCTAGACTTTCGACCCTCGCATTCTGACGAAAAATGCCTTACTGTGGCCGCCATCTTGTCGTGGACCCTAATACTTTTGAGTTTAAGGAGCGACATCTTTTCCTCAGCGTGGGTCTTATGTGTATTATTTCTATAAATGCTACTTGCATATAGCTAGGAGTCAACTATAAAATTGTAGTTTCAACTGGCGTGAGAGATGCCAGTAAGCCAAAGTCTAGACTTTCGACCCTCGCATTCTGACGAAAAATGCCTTACTGTGGCCGCCATCTTGTCGTGGACCCTAATACTTTTGAGTTTAAGGGGCGACATCTTTTCCTCAGCGTGGGTCTTATGTGTATTATTTCTATAAATGCTACTTGCATATAGCTAGGAGTCAACTATAAAATTGTAGTTTCAACTGGCGTGAGAGAAGCCAGTAAGCCAAAGTCTAGACTTTCGACCCTCGCATTCTGCCAGAAAATGCCTCAGAATGCGTGGATCTTGTACATATTATTTTTATAAAAGCTACTTGAATTTAGCGAGGAGTCAACTATAAAATTGTAGTTGCAACTGGCGTGAGAGAATTTTGTAAGCCAAAGTCTAGACTTTCGACCCTCGCATTCTGACGAAAAATGCCTTACTGTGGCCGCCATCTTGTCGTGGACCCTAATACTTTTGAGTTTAAGGAGCGACATCTTTTCCTCAGCGTGGGTCTTATGTGTATTATTTCTATAAATGCTACTTGCATATAGCTAGGAGTCAACTATAAAATTGTAGTTTCAACTGGCGTGAGAGATGCCAGTAAGCCAAAGTCTAGACTTTCGACCCTCGCATTCTGACGAAAAATGCCTTACTGTGGCCGCCATCTTGTCGTGGACCCTAATACTTTTGAGTTTAAGGGGCGACATCTTTTCCTCAGCGTGGGTCTTATGTGTATTATTTCTATAAATGCTACTTGCATATAGCTAGGAGTCAACTATAAAATTGTAGTTTCAACTGGCGTGAGAGATGCCAGTAAGCCAAAGTCTAGACTTTCGACCCTCGCATTCTGCCAGAAAATGCCTCAGAATGCGTGGATCTTGTACATATTATTTTTATAAAAGCTACTTGAATTTAGCGAGGAGTCAACTATAAAATTGTAGTTGCAACTGGCGTGAGAGAATTTTGTAAGCCAAAGTCTAGACTTTCGACCCTCGCATTCTGACGAAAAATGCCTTACTGTGGCCGCCATCTTGTCGTGGACCCTAATACTTTTGAGTTTAAGGAGCGACATCTTTTCCTCAGCGTGGGTCTTATGTGTATTATTTCTATAAATGCTACTTGCATATAGCTAGGAGTCAACTATAAAATTGTAGTTTCAACTGGCGTGAGAGATGCCAGTAAGCCAAAGTCTAGACTTTCGACCCTCGCATTCTGACGAAAAATGCCTTACTGTGGCCGCCATCTTGTCGTGGACCCTAATACTTTTGAGTTTAAGGAGCGACATCTTTTCCTCAGCGTGGGTCTTATGTGTATTATTTCTATAAATGCTACTTGCATATAGCTAGGAGTCAACTATAAAATTGTAGTTTCAACTGGCGTGAGAGAAGCCAGTAAGCCAAAGTCTAGACTTTCGACCCTCGCATTCTGACGAAAAATGCCTTACTGTGGCCGCCATCTTGTCGTGGACCCTAATACTTTTGAGTTTAAGGAGCGACATCTTTTCCTCAGCGTGGGTCTTATGTGTATTATTTCTATAAATGCTACTTGCATATAGCTAGGAGTCAACTATAAAATTGTAGTTTCAACTGGCGTGAGAGATGCCAGTAAGCCAAAGTCTAGACTTTCGACCCTCGCATTCTGACGAAAAATGCCTTACTGTGGCCGCCATCTTGTCGTGGACCCTAATACTTTTGAGTTTAAGGGCGACATCTTTTCCTCAGCGTGGGTCTTATGTGTATTATTTCTATAAATGCTACTTGCATATAGCTAGGAGTCAACTATAAAATTGTAGTTTCAACTGGCGTGAGGGAAGCCAGTAAGCCAAAGTCTAGACTTTCGACCCTCGCATTCTGCCAGAAAATGCCTCAGAATGCGTGGATCTTGTACATATTATTTTTATAAAAGCTACTTGAATTTAGCGAGGAGTCAACTATAAAATTGTAGTTGCAACTGGCGTGAGAGAATTTTGTAAGCCAAAGTCTAGACTTTCGACCCTCGCATTCTGACGAAAAATGCCTTACTGTGGCCGCCATCTTGTCGTGGACCCTAATACTTTTGAGTTTAAGGAGCGACATCTTTTCCTCAGCGTGGGTCTTATGTGTATTATTTCTATAAATGCTACTTGCATATAGCTAGGAGTCAACTATAAAATTGTAGTTTCAACTGGCGTGAGAGATGCCAGTAAGCCAAAGTCTAGACTTTCGACCCTCGCATTCTGACGAAAAATGCCTTACTGTGGCCGCCATCTTGTCGTGGACCCTAATACTTTTGAGTTTAAGGAGCGACATCTTTTCCTCAGCGTGGGTCTTATGTGTATTATTTCTATAAATGCTACTTGCATATAGCTAGGAGTCAACTATAAAATTGTAGTTTCAACTGGCGTGAGAGATGCCAGTAAGCCAAAGTCTAGACTTTCGACCCTCGCATTCTGACGAAAAATGCCTTACTGTGGCCGCCATCTTGTCGTGGACCCTAATACTTTTGAGTTTAAGGAGCGACATCTTTTCCTCAGCGTGGGTCTTATGTGTATTATTTCTATAAATGCTACTTGCATATAGCTAGGAGTCAACTATAAAATTGTAGTTTCAACTGGCGTGAGAGAAGCCAGTAAGCCAAAGTCTAGACTTTCGACCCTCGCATTCTGACGAAAAATGCCTTACTGTGGCCGCCATCTTGTCGTGGACCCTAATACTTTTGAGTTTAAGGAGCGACATCTTTTCCTCAGCGTGGGTCTTATGTGTATTATTTCTATAAATGCTACTTGCATATAGCTAGGAGTCAACTATAAAATTGTAGTTTCAACTGGCGTGAGAGATGCCAGTAAGCCAAAGTCTAGACTTTCGACCCTCGCATTCTGACGAAAAATGCCTTACTGTGGCCGCCATCTTGTCGTGGACCCTAATACTTTTGAGTTTAAGGAGCGACATCTTTTCCTCAGCGTGGGTCTTATGTGTATTATTTCTATAAATGCTACTTGCATATAGCTAGGAGTCAACTATAAAATTGTAGTTTCAACTGGCGTGAGAGATGCCAGTAAGCCAAAGTCTAGACTTTCGACCCTCGCATTCTGACGAAAAATGCCTTACTGTGGCCGCCATCTTGTCGTGGACCCTAATACTTTTGAGTTTAAGGGGCGACATCTTTTCCTCAGCGTGGGTCTTATGTGTATTATTTCTATAAATGCTACTTGCATATAGCTAGGAGTCAACTATAAAATTGTAGTTTCAACTGGCGTGAGAGAAGCCAGTAAGCCAAAGTCTAGACTTTCGACCCTCGCATTCTGCCAGAAAATGCCTCAGAATGCGTGGATCTTGTACATATTATTTTTATAAAAGCTACTTGAATTTAGCGAGGAGTCAACTATAAAATTGTAGTTGCAACTGGCGTGAGAGAATTTTGTAAGCCAAAGTCTAGACTTTCGACCCTCGCATTCTGACGAAAAATGCCTTACTGTGGCCGCCATCTTGTCGTGGACCCTAATACTTTTGAGTTTAAGGGGCGACATCTTTTCCTCAGCGTGGGTCTTATGTGTATTATTTCTATAAATGCTACTTGCATATAGCTAGGAGTCAACTATAAAATTGTAGTTTCAACTGGCGTGAGAGATGCCAGTAAGCCAAAGTCTAGACTTTCGACCCTCGCATTCTGACGAAAAATGCCTTACTGTGGCCGCCATCTTGTCGTGGACCCTAATACTTTTGAGTTTAAGGGCGACATCTTTTCCTCAGCGTGGGTCTTATGTGTATTATTTCTATAAATGCTACTTGCATATAGCTAGGAGTCAACTATAAAATTGTAGTTTCAACTGGCGTGAGAGATGCCAGTAAGCCAAAGTCTAGACTTTCGACCCTCGCATTCTGACGAAAAATGCCTTACTGTGGCCGCCATCTTGTCGTGGACCCTAATACTTTTGAGTTTAAGGAGCGACATCTTTTCCTCAGCGTGGGTCTTATGTGTATTATTTCTATAAATGCTACTTGCATATAGCTAGGAGTCAACTATAAAATTGTAGTTTCAACTGGCGTGAGAGATGCCAGTAAGCCAAAGTCTAGACTTTCGACCCTCGCATTCTGACGAAAAATGCCTTACTGTGGCCGCCATCTTGTCGTGGACCCTAATACTTTTGAGTTTAAGGAGCGACATCTTTTCCTCAGCGTGGGTCTTATGTGTATTATTTCTATAAATGCTACTTGCATATAGCTAGGAGTCAACTATAAAATTGTAGTTTCAACTGGCGTGAGAGATGCCAGTAAGCCAAAGTCTAGACTTTCGACCCTCGCATTCTGACGAAAAATGCCTTACTGTGGCCGCCATCTTGTCGTGGACCCTAATACTTTTGAGTTTAAGGAGCGACATCTTTTCCTCAGCGTGGGTCTTATGTGTATTATTTCTATAAATGCTACTTGCATATAGCTAGGAGTCAACTATAAAATTGTAGTTTCAACTGGCGTGAGAGAAGCCAGTAAGCCAAAGTCTAGACTTTCGACCCTCGCATTCTGCCAGAAAATGCCTCAGAATGCGTGGATCTTGTACATATTATTTTTATAAAAGCTACTTGAATTTAGCGAGGAGTCAACTATAAAATTGTAGTTGCAACTGGCGTGAGAGAATTTTGTAAGCCAAAGTCTAGACTTTCGACCCTCGCATTCTGACGAAAAATGCCTTACTGTGGCCGCCATCTTGTCGTGGACCCTAATACTTTTGAGTTTAAGGAGCGACATCTTTTCCTCAGCGTGGGTCTTATGTGTATTATTTCTATAAATGCTACTTGCATATAGCTAGGAGTCAACTATAAAATTGTAGTTTCAACTGGCGTGAGAGATGCCAGTAAGCCAAAGTCTAGACTTTCGACCCTCGCATTCTGACGAAAAATGCCTTACTGTGGCCGCCATCTTGTCGTGGACCCTAATACTTTTGAGTTTAAGGAGCGACATCTTTTCCTCAGCGTGGGTCTTATGTGTATTATTTCTATAAATGCTACTTGCATATAGCTAGGAGTCAACTATAAAATTGTAGTTTCAACTGGCGTGAGAGATGCCAGTAAGCCAAAGTCTAGACTTTCGACCCTCGCATTCTGACGAAAAATGCCTTACTGTGGCCGCCATCTTGTCGTGGACCCTAATACTTTTGAGTTTAAGGAGCGACATCTTTTCCTCAGCGTGGGTCTTATGTGTATTATTTCTATAAATGCTACTTGCATATAGCTAGGAGTCAACTATAAAATTGTAGTTTCAACTGGCGTGAGAGATGCCAGTAAGCCAAAGTCTAGACTTTCGACCCTCGCATTCTGACGAAAAATGCCTTACTGTGGCCGCCATCTTGTCGTGGACCCTAATACTTTTGAGTTTAAGGAGCGACATCTTTTCCTCAGCGTGGGTCTTATGTGTATTATTTCTATAAATGCTACTTGCATATAGCTAGGAGTCAACTATAAAATTGTAGTTTCAACTGGCGTGAGAGATGCCAGTAAGCCAAAGTCTAGACTTTCGACCCTCGCATTCTGACGAAAAATGCCTTACTGTGGCCGCCATCTTGTCGTGGACCCTAATACTTTTGAGTTTAAGGAGCGACATCTTTTCCTCAGCGTGGGTCTTATGTGTATTATTTCTATAAATGCTACTTGCATATAGCTAGGAGTCAACTATAAAATTGTAGTTTCAACTGGCGTGAGAGATGCCAGTAAGCCAAAGTCTAGACTTTCGACCCTCGCATTCTGACGAAAAATGCCTTACTGTGGCCGCCATCTTGTCGTGGACCCTAATACTTTTGAGTTTAAGGAGCGACATCTTTTCCTCAGCGTGGGTCTTATGTGTATTATTTCTATAAATGCTACTTGCATATAGCTAGGAGTCAACTATAAAATTGTAGTTTCAACTGGCGTGAGAGATGCCAGTAAGCCAAAGTCTAGACTTTCGACCCTCGCATTCTGACGAAAAATGCCTTACTGTGGCCGCCATCTTGTCGTGGACCCTAATACTTTTGAGTTTAAGGAGCGACATCTTTTCCTCAGCGTGGGTCTTATGTGTATTATTTCTATAAATGCTACTTGCATATAGCTAGGAGTCAACTATAAAATTGTAGTTTCAACTGGCGTGAGAGATGCCAGTAAGCCAAAGTCTAGACTTTCGACCCTCGCATTCTGACGAAAAATGCCTTACTGTGGCCGCCATCTTGTCGTGGACCCTAATACTTTTGAGTTTAAGGAGCGACATCTTTTCCTCAGCGTGGGTCTTATGTGTATTATTTCTATAAATGCTACTTGCATATAGCTAGGAGTCAACTATAAAATTGTAGTTTCAACTGGCGTGAGAGATGCCAGTAAGCCAAAGTCTAGACTTTCGACCCTCGCATTCTGACGAAAAATGCCTTACTGTGGCCGCCATCTTGTCGTGGACCCTAATACTTTTGAGTTTAAGGGGCGACATCTTTTCCTCAGCGTGGGTCTTATGTGTATTATTTCTATAAATGCTACTTGCATATAGCTAGGAGTCAACTATAAAATTGTAGTTTCAACTGGCGTGAGAGATGCCAGTAAGCCAAAGTCTAGACTTTCGACCCTCGCATTCTGCCAGAAAATGCCTCAGAATGCGTGGATCTTGTACATATTATTTTTATAAAAGCTACTTGAATTTAGCGAGGAGTCAACTATAAAATTGTAGTTGCAACTGGCGTGAGAGAATTTTGTAAGCCAAAGTCTAGACTTTCGACCCTCGCATTCTGACGAAAAATGCCTTACTGTGGCCGCCATCTTGTCGTGGACCCTAATACTTTTGAGTTTAAGGGCGACATCTTTTCCTCAGCGTGGGTCTTATGTGTATTATTTCTATAAATGCTACTTGCATATAGCTAGGAGTCAACTATAAAATTGTAGTTTCAACTGGCGTGAGAGATGCCAGTAAGCCAAAGTCTAGACTTTCGACCCTCGCATTCTGACGAAAAATGCCTTACTGTGGCCGCCATCTTGTCGTGGACCCTAATACTTTTGAGTTTAAGGAGCGACATCTTTTCCTCAGCGTGGGTCTTATGTGTATTATTTCTATAAATGCTACTTGCATATAGCTAGGAGTCAACTATAAAATTGTAGTTTCAACTGGCGTGAGAGAAGCCAGTAAGCCAAAGTCTAGACTTTCGACCCTCGCATTCTGACGAAAAATGCCTTACTGTGGCCGCCATCTTGTCGTGGACCCTAATACTTTTGAGTTTAAGGGCGACATCTTTTCCTCAGCGTGGGTCTTATGTGTATTATTTCTATAAATGCTACTTGCATATAGCTAGGAGTCAACTATAAAATTGTAGTTTCAACTGGCGTGAGAGATGCCAGTAAGCCAAAGTCTAGACTTTCGACCCTCGCATTCTGACGAAAAATGCCTTACTGTGGCCGCCATCTTGTCGTGGACCCTAATACTTTTGAGTTTAAGGAGCGACATCTTTTCCTCAGCGTGGGTCTTATGTGTATTATTTCTATAAATGCTACTTGCATATAGCTAGGAGTCAACTATAAAATTGTAGTTTCAACTGGCGTGAGAGATGCCAGTAAGCCAAAGTCTAGACTTTCGACCCTCGCATTCTGACGAAAAATGCCTTACTGTGGCCGCCATCTTGTCGTGGACCCTAATACTTTTGAGTTTAAGGAGCGACATCTTTTCCTCAGCGTGGGTCTTATGTGTATTATTTCTATAAATGCTACTTGCATATAGCTAGGAGTCAACTATAAAATTGTAGTTTCAACTGGCGTGAGAGATGCCAGTAAGCCAAAGTCTAGACTTTCGACCCTCGCATTCTGACGAAAAATGCCTTACTGTGGCCGCCATCTTGTCGTGGACCCTAATACTTTTGAGTTTAAGGAGCGACATCTTTTCCTCAGCGTGGGTCTTATGTGTATTATTTCTATAAATGCTACTTGCATATAGCTAGGAGTCAACTATAAAATTGTAGTTTCAACTGGCGTGAGAGATGCCAGTAAGCCAAAGTCTAGACTTTCGACCCTCGCATTCTGACGAAAAATGCCTTACTGTGGCCGCCATCTTGTCGTGGACCCTAATACTTTTGAGTTTAAGGAGCGACATCTTTTCCTCAGCGTGGGTCTTATGTGTATTATTTCTATAAATGCTACTTGCATATAGCTAGGAGTCAACTATAAAATTGTAGTTTCAACTGGCGTGAGAGATGCCAGTAAGCCAAAGTCTAGACTTTCGACCCTCGCATTCTGACGAAAAATGCCTTACTGTGGCCGCCATCTTGTCGTGGACCCTAATACTTTTGAGTTTAAGGAGCGACATCTTTTCCTCAGCGTGGGTCTTATGTGTATTATTTCTATAAATGCTACTTGCATATAGCTAGGAGTCAACTATAAAATTGTAGTTTCAACTGGCGTGAGAGATGCCAGTAAGCCAAAGTCTAGACTTTCGACCCTCGCATTCTGACGAAAAATGCCTTACTGTGGCCGCCATCTTGTCGTGGACCCTAATACTTTTGAGTTTAAGGAGCGACATCTTTTCCTCAGCGTGGGTCTTATGTGTATTATTTCTATAAATGCTACTTGCATATAGCTAGGAGTCAACTATAAAATTGTAGTTTCAACTGGCGTGAGAGAAGCCAGTAAGCCAAAGTCTAGACTTTCGACCCTCGCATTCTGACGAAAAATGCCTTACTGTGGCCGCCATCTTGTCGTGGACCCTAATACTTTTGAGTTTAAGGAGCGACATCTTTTCCTCAGCGTGGGTCTTATGTGTATTATTTCTATAAATGCTACTTGCATATAGCTAGGAGTCAACTATAAAATTGTAGTTTCAACTGGCGTGAGAGAAGCCAGTAAGCCAAAGTCTAGACTTTCGACCCTCGCATTCTGACGAAAAATGCCTTACTGTGGCCGCCATCTTGTCGTGGACCCTAATACTTTTGAGTTTAAGGAGCGACATCTTTTCCTCAGCGTGGGTCTTATGTGTATTATTTCTATAAATGCTACTTGCATATAGCTAGGAGTCAACTATAAAATTGTAGTTTCAACTGGCGTGAGAGATGCCAGTAAGCCAAAGTCTAGACTTTCGACCCTCGCATTCTGACGAAAAATGCCTTACTGTGGCCGCCATCTTGTCGTGGACCCTAATACTTTTGAGTTTAAGGGGCGACATCTTTTCCTCAGCGTGGGTCTTATGTGTATTATTTCTATAAATGCTACTTGCATATAGCTAGGAGTCAACTATAAAATTGTAGTTTCAACTGGCGTGAGAGATGCCAGTAAGCCAAAGTCTAGACTTTCGACCCTCGCATTCTGCCAGAAAATGCCTCAGAATGCGTGGATCTTGTACATATTATTTTTATAAAAGCTACTTGAATTTAGCGAGGAGTCAACTATAAAATTGTAGTTGCAACTGGCGTGAGAGATTTTGTAAGCCAAAGTCTAGACTTTCGACCCTCGCATTCTGACGAAAAATGCCTTACTGTGGCCGCCATCTTGTCGTGGACCCTAATACTTTTGAGTTTAAGGAGCGACATCTTTTCCTCAGCGTGGGTCTTATGTGTATTATTTCTATAAATGCTACTTGCATATAGCTAGGAGTCAACTATAAAATTGTAGTTTCAACTGGCGTGAGAGATGCCAGTAAGCCAAAGTCTAGACTTTCGACCCTCGCATTCTGACGAAAAATGCCTTACTGTGGCCGCCATCTTGTCGTGGACCCTAATACTTTTGAGTTTAAGGGGCGACATCTTTTCCTCAGCGTGGGTCTTATGTGTATTATTTCTATAAATGCTACTTGCATATAGCTAGGAGTCAACTATAAAATTGTAGTTTCAACTGGCGTGAGGGAAGCCAGTAAGCCAAAGTCTAGACTTTCGACCCTCGCATTCTGACGAAAATGCCTCAGAATGCGTGGATTTGTACATATTATTTTTATAAAAGCTACTTGATTTAGCGAGGAGTCAACTATAAAATTGTAGTTGCAACTGGCGTGAGAGAATTTTGTAAGCCAAAGTCTAGACTTTCGACCCTCGCATTCTGACGAAAAATGCCTTACTGTGGCCGCCATCTTGTCGTGGACCCTAATACTTTTGAGTTTAAGGAGCGACATCTTTTCCTCAGCGTGGGTCTTATGTGTATTATTTCTATAAATGCTACTTGCATATAGCTAGGAGTCAACTATAAAATTGTAGTTTCAACTGGCGTGAGAGATGCCAGTAAGCCAAAGTCTAGACTTTCGACCCTCGCATTCTGACGAAAAATGCCTTACTGTGGCCGCCATCTTGTCGTGGACCCTAATACTTTTGAGTTTAAGGAGCGACATCTTTTCCTCAGCGTGGGTCTTATGTGTATTATTTCTATAAATGCTACTTGCATATAGCTAGGAGTCAACTATAAAATTGTAGTTTCAACTGGCGTGAGAGATGCCAGTAAGCCAAAGTCTAGACTTTCGACCCTCGCATTCTGCCAGAAAATGCCTCAGAATGCGTGGATCTTGTACATATTATTTTTTATAAAAGCTACTTGAATTTAGCGAGGAGTCAACTATAAAAATTGTAGTTTGCAACTTGGACGCATTCTGACGAAAAATGCCTTACTGTGGCCGCCATCTTGTCGTGGACCCTAATACTTTTGAGTTTAAGGAGCGACATCTTTTCCTCAGCGTGGGTCTTATGTGTATTATTTCTATAAATGCTACTTGCATATAGCTAGGAGTCAACTATAAAATTGTAGTTTCAACTGGCGTGAGAGAATGCCAGTAAGCCAAAGTCTAGACTTTCGACCCTCGCATTCTGACGAAAATGCCTTACTGTGGCCGCCATCTTGTCGTGGACCCTAATACTTTTGAGTTTAAGGAGCGACATCTTTTCCTCAGCGTGGGTCTTATGTGTATTATTTCTATAAATGCTACTTGCATATAGCTAGGAGTCAACTATAAAATTGTAGTTTCAACTGGCGTGAGAGATGCCAGTAAGCCAAAGTCTAGACTTTCGACCCTCGCATTCTGACGAAAAATGCCTTACTGTGGCCGCCATCTTGTCGTGGACCCTAATACTTTTGAGTTTAAGGAGCGACATCTTTTCCTCAGCGTGGGTCTTATGTGTATTATTTCTATAAATGCTACTTGCATATAGCTAGGAGTCAACTATAAAATTGTAGTTTCAACTGGCGTGAGAGATGCCAGTAAGCCAAAGTCTAGACTTTCGACCCTCGCATTCTGACGAAAAATGCCTTACTGTGGCCGCCATCTTGTCGTGGACCCTAATACTTTTGAGTTTAAGGAGCGACATCTTTTCCTCAGCGTGGGTCTTATGTGTATTATTTCTATAAATGCTACTTGCATATAGCTAGGAGTCAACTATAAAATTGTAGTTTCAACTGGCGTGAGAGATGCCAGTAAGCCAAGTCTAGACTTTCGACCCTCGCATTCTGACGAAAAATGCCTTACTGTGGCCGCCATCTTGTCGTGGACCCTAATACTTTTGAGTTTAAGGGCGACATCTTTCCTCAGCGTGGGTCTTATGTGTATTATTTCTATAAATGCTACTTGCATATAGCTAGGAGTCAACTATAAAATTGTAGTTTCAACTGGCGTGAGAGATGCCAGTAAGCCAAAGTCTAGACTTTCGACCCTCGCATTCTGACGAAAAATGCCTTACTGTGGCCGCCATCTTGTCGTGGACCCTAATACTTTTGAGTTTAAGGGGCGACATCTTTTCCTCAGCGTGGGTCTTATGTGTATTATTTCTATAAATGCTACTTGCATATAGCTAGGAGTCAACTATAAAATTGTAGTTTCAACTGGCGTGAGAGATGCCAGTAAGCCAAAGTCTAGACTTTCGACCCTCGCATTCTGACGAAAAATGCCTTACTGTGGCCGCCATCTTGTCGTGGACCCTAATACTTTTGAGTTTAAGGGCGACATCTTTTCCTCAGCGTGGGTCTTATGTGTATTATTTCTATAAATGCAACTTGTATATAGCTAGGAGTCAACTATAAAATTGTAGTTTCAACTGGCGTGAGGGATGCCAGTAAGCAAAGTCTAGACTTTCGACCCTCGCATTCTGCCAGAAATGCCTCAGAATGCGTGGATCTTGTACATATTATTTTTATAAAAGCTACTTGAATTTAGCGAGGAGTCAACTATAAAATTGTAGTTGCAACTGGCGTGAGAGAATTTTGTAAGCCAAAGTCTAGACTTTCGACCCTCGCATTCTGACGAAAAATGCCTTACTGTGGCCGCCATCTTGTCGTGGACCCTAATACTTTTGAGTTTAAGGGCGACATCTTTTCCTCAGCGTGGGTCTTATGTGTATTATTTCTATAAATGCTACTTGCATATAGCTAGGAGTCAACTATAAAATTGTAGTTTCAACTGGCGTGAGAGATGCCAGTAAGCCAAAGTCTAGACTTTCGACCCTCGCATTCTGACGAAAAATGCCTTACTGTGGCCGCCATCTTGTCGTGGACCCTAATACTTTTGAGTTTAAGGAGCGACATCTTTTCCTCAGCGTGGGTCTTATGTGTATTATTTCTATAAATGGTACTTGCATATAGCTAGGAGTCAACTATAAAATTGTAGTTTCAACTGGCGTGAGAGATGCCAGTAAGCCAAAGTCTAGACTTTCGACCCTCGCATTCTGCCAGAAAATTCCTCAGAATGCGTGGATCTTGTACATATTATTTTATAAACTACTTGAATTTAGCGAGGAGTCAACTATAAAATTGTAGTTGCAACTGGCGCAGATTCTGACGAAAAATGCCTTACTGTGGCCGCCATCTTGTCGTGGACCCTAATACTTTTGAGTTTAAGGGGCGACATCTTTTCCTCAGCGTGGGTCTTATGTGTATTATTTTCTATAAATGCTACTTGCATATAGCTAGGAGTCAACTATAAAATTGTAGTTTCAACTGGCGTGAGAGATGCCAGTAAGCCAAAGTCTAGACTTTCGACCCTCGCATTCTGACGAAAAAATGCCTTACTGTGGCCGCCATCTTGTCGTGGACCCTAATACTTTTGAGTTTAAGGAGCGACATCTTTTCCTCAGCGTGGGTCTTATGTGTATTATTTCTATAAATGCTACTTGCATATAGCTAGGAGTCAACTATAAAATTGTAGTTTCAACTGGCGTGAGAGATGCCAGTAAGCCAAAGTCTAGACTTTCGACCCTCGCATTCTGACGAAAAATGCCTTACTGTGGCCGCCATCTTGTCGTGGACCCTAATACTTTTGAGTTTAAGGGCGACATCTTTTCCTCAGCGTGGGTTCTTATGTGTATTATTTCTATAAATGCTACTTGCATATAGCTAGGAGTCAACTATAAAATTGTAGTTTCAACTGGCGTGAGGGAGCCAGTAAGCAAAGTCTAGACTTTCGACCCTCGCATTCTGCCAGAAAAATGCCTCAGAATGGCGTGGATCTTGTACATATTATTTTATAAAAGCTACTTGAATTTAGCGAGGAGTCAACTATAAAATTGTAGTTGCAACTGGCGTGAGAGAATTTTGTAAGCCAAAGTCTAGACTTTCGACCCTCGCATTCTGACGAAAAATGCCTTACTGTGGCCGCCATCTTGTCGTGGACCCTAATACTTTTGAGTTTAAGGAGCGACATCTTTTCCTCAGCGTGGGTCTTATGTGTATTATTTCTATAAATGCTACTTGCATATAGCTAGGAGTCAACTATAAAATTGTAGTTTCAACTGGCGTGAGAGATGCCAGTAAGCCAAAGTCTAGACTTTCGACCCTCGCATTCTGACGAAAAATGCCTTACTGTGGCCGCCATCTTGTCGTGGACCCTAATACTTTTGAGTTTAAGGAGCGACATCTTTTCCTCAGCGTGGGTCTTATGTGTATTATTATTATAAATGCTACTTGCATATAGCTAGGAGTCAACTATAAAATTGTAGTTTCAACTGGCGTGAGAGATGCCAGTAAGCCAAAGTCTAGACTTTCGACCCTCGCATTCTGAGAAAATGCCTCAGAATGCGTGGATCTTGTACATATTATTTTTTATAAAAGTCATTACTTTGAATTTAGCGAGGAGTCAACTATAAAATTGTAGTTGCAACTGGCGTGAGAGAATTTTGTAAGCCAAAGTCTAGACTTTCGACCCTCGCATTCTGACGAAAAAATGCCTTACTGTGGCCGCCATCTTGTCGTGGACCCTAATACTTTTGAGTTTAAGGAGCGACATCTTTTCCTCAGCGTGGGTCTTATGTGTATTATTTCTATAAATGCTACTTTCATATAGCTAGGAGTCAACTATAAAATTGTAGTTTCAACTGGCGTGAGAGATGCCAGTAAGCCAAAGTCTAGACTTTCGACCCTCGCATTCTGACGAAAAATGCCTTACTGTGGCCGCCATCTTGTCGTGGACCCTAATACTTTTGAGTTTAAGGGGCGACATCTTTTCCTCAGCGTGGGTCTTATGTGTATTATTTCTATAAATGCTACTTGCATATAGCTAGGAGTCAACTATAAAATTGTAGTTTCAACTGGCGTGAGGGAAGCCAGTAAGCCAAAGTCTAGACTTTCGACCCTCGCATTCTGACGAAAAATGCCTTACTGTGGCCGCCATCTTGTCGTGGACCCTAATACTTTTGAGTTTAAGGAGCGACATCTTTTCCTCAGCGTGGGTCTTATGTGTATTATTTCTATAAATGCTACTTGCATATAGCTAGGAGTCAACTATAAAATTGTAGTTTCAACTGGCGTGAGAGATGCCAGTAAGCCAAAGTCTAGACTTTCGACCCTCGCATTCTGACGAAAAATGCCTTACTGTGGCCGCCATCTTGTCGTGGACCCTAATACTTTGAGTTTAAGGAGCGACATCTTTTCCTCAGCGTGGGTCTTATGTGTATTATTTCTATAAATGCTACTTGCATATAGCTAGGAGTCAACTATAAAATTGTAGTTTCAACTGGCGTGAGAGATGCCAGTAAGCCAAAGTCTAGACTTTCGACCCTCGCATTCTGACGAAAAATGCCTTACTGTGGCCGCCATCTTGTCGTGGACCCTAATACTTTTGAGTTTAAGGGGCGACATCTTTTCCTCAGCGTGGGTCTTATGTGTATTATTTTATAAATGCTACTTGCATATAGCTAGGAGTCAACTATAAAATTGTAGTTTCAACTGGCGTGAGAGATGCCAGTAAGCCAAAGTCTAGACTTTCGACCCTCGCATTCTGCCAGAAATGCCTCAGAATGCGTGGATCTTGTACATATTATTTTTATAAAAGCTACTTGATTTAGCGAGGAGTCAACTATAAAATTGTAGTTGCAACTGGCGTGAGAGAATTTTGTAAGCCAAAGTCTAGACTTTCGACCCTCGCATTCTGACGAAAAATGCCTTACTGTGGCCGCCATCTTGTCGTGGACCCTAATACTTTTGAGTTTAAGGGGCGACATCTTTTCCTCAGCGTGGGTCTTATGTGTATTATTTCTATAAATGCTACTTGCATATAGCTAGGAGTCAACTATAAAATTGTAGTTTCAACTGGCGTGAGGGAAGCCAGTAAGCCAAAGTCTAGACTTTCGACCCTCGCATTCTGACGAAAAATGCCTTACTGTGGCCGCCATCTTGTCGTGGACCCTAATACTTTTGAGTTTAAGGAGCGACATCTTTTCCTCAGCGTGGGTCTTATGTGTATTATTTCTATAAATGCTACTTGCATATAGCTAGGAGTCAACTATAAAATTGTAGTTTCAACTGGCGTGAGAGATGCCAGTAAGCCAAAGTCTAGACTTTCGACCCTCGCATTCTGACGAAAAATGCCTTACTGTGGCCGCCATCTTGTCGTGGACCCTAATACTTTTGAGTTTAAGGAGCGACATCTTTTCCTCAGCGTGGGTCTTATGTGTATTATTTCTATAAATGCTACTTGCATATAGCTAGGAGTCAACTATAAAATTGTAGTTTCAACTGGCGTGAGAGATGCCAGTAAGCCAAAGTCTAGACTTTCGACCCTCGCATTCTGACGAAAAATGCCTTACTGTGGCCGCCATCTTGTCGTGGACCCTAATACTTTTTGAGTTTAAGGGCGACATCTTTTCCTCAGCGTGGGTCTTATGTGTATTATTTCTATAAATGCTACTTGCATATAGCTAGGAGTCAACTATAAAATTGTAGTTTCAACTGGCGTGAGAGATGCCAGTAAGCCAAAGTCTAGACTTTCGACCCTCGCATTCTGACGAAAAATGCCTTACTGTGGCCGCCATCTTGTCGTGGACCCTAATACTTTTGAGTTTAAGGAGCGACATCTTTTCCTCAGCGTGGGTCTTATGTGTATTATTTCTATAAATGCTACTTGCATATAGCTAGGAGTCAACTATAAAATTGTAGTTTCAACTGGCGTGAGAGATGCCAGTAAGCCAAAGTCTAGACTTTCGACCCTCGCATTCTGACGAAAAAATGCCTTACTGTGGCCGCCATCTTGTCGTGGACCCTAATACTTTTGAGTTTAAGGAGCGACATCTTTTCCTCAGCGTGGGTCTTATGTGTATTATTTCTATAAATGCTACTTGCATATAGCTAGGAGTCAACTATAAAATTGTAGTTTCAACTGGCGTGAGAGATGCCAGTAAGCCAAAGTCTAGACTTTCGACCCTCGCATTCTGACGAAAAATGCCTTACTGTGGCCGCCATCTTGTCGTGGACCCTAATACTTTTGAGTTTAAGGGGCGACATCTTTTCCTCAGCGTGGGTCTTATGTGTATTATTTCTATAAATGCTACTTGCATATAGCTAGGAGTCAACTATAAAATTGTAGTTTCAACTGGCGTGAGGGAAGCCAGTAAGCCAAAGTCTAGACTTTCGACCCTCGCATTCTGCCAGAAAATGCTCAGAATGCGTGATCTTGTACATATTATTTTTTATAAAAGCTACTTGAATTTAGCGAGGAGTCAACTATAAAATTGTAGTTGCAACTGGCGTGAGAGAATTTTGTAAGCCAAAGTCTAGACTTTCGACCCTCGCATTCTGACGAAAAATGCCTTACTGTGGCCGCCATCTTGTCGTGGACCCTAATACTTTTGAGTTTAAGGAGCGACATCTTTTCCTCAGCGTGGGTCTTATGTGTATTATTTCTATAAATGCTACTTGCATATAGCTAGGAGTCAACTATAAAATTGTAGTTTCAACTGGCGTGAGAGATGCCAGTAAGCCAAAGTCTAGACTTTCGACCCTCGCATTCTGACGAAAAATGCCTTACTGTGGCCGCCATCTTGTCGTGGACCCTAATACTTTTGAGTTTAAGGGCGACATCTTTTCCTCAGCGTGGGTCTTATGTGTATTATTTCTATAAATGCTACTTGCATATAGCTAGGAGTCAACTATAAAATTGTAGTTTCAACTGGCGTGAGGAAGCCAGTAAGCCAAAGTCTAGACTTTCGACCCTCGCATTCTGACGAAAAATGCCTTACTGTGGCCGCCATCTTGTCGTGGACCCTAATACTTTTGAGTTTAGGAGGGCGACATCTTTTCCTCAGCGTGGGTCTTATGTGTATTATTTCTATAAATGCTACTTGCATATAGCTAGGAGTCAACTATAAAATTGTAGTTTCAACTGGCGTGAGAGATGCCAGTAAGCCAAAGTCTAGACTTTCGACCTCGCATTCTGCCAGAAAATGCCTCAGAATGCGTGGATCTTGTACATATTATTTTATAAAAAGCTACTTGAATTTAGCGAGGAGTCAACTATAAAATTGTAGTTGCAACTGGCGTGAGAGAATTTTGTAAGCCAAAGTCTAGACTTTCGACCCTCGCATTCTGACGAAAAATGCCTTACTGTGGCCGCCATCTTGTCGTGGACCCTAATACTTTTGAGTTTAAGGAGCGACATCTTTTCCTCAGCGTGGGTCTTATGTGTATTATTTCTATAAATGCTACTTGCATATAGCTAGGAGTCAACTATAAAATTGTAGTTTCAACTGGCGTGAGAGATGCCAGTAAGCCAAAGTCTAGACTTTCGACCCTCGCATTCTGACGAAAAATGCCTTACTGTGGCCGCCATCTTGTCGTGGACCCTAATACTTTTGAGTTTAAGGAGCGACATCTTTTCCTCAGCGTGGGTCTTATGTGTATTATTTCTATAAATGCTACTTGCATATAGCTAGGAGTCAACTATAAAATTGTAGTTTCAACTGGCGTGAGAGAAGCCAGTAAGCCAAAGTCTAGACTTTCGACCCTCGCATTCTGACGAAAAATGCCTTACTGTGGCCGCCATCTTGTCGTGGACCCTAATACTTTTGAGTTTAAGGAGCGACATCTTTTCCTCAGCGTGGGTCTTATGTGTATTATTTCTATAAATGCTACTTGCATATAGCTAGGAGTCAACTATAAAATTGTAGTTTCAACTGGCGTGAGGAGATGCCAGTAAGCCAAAGTCTAGACTTTCGACCCTCGCATTCTGACGAAAAATGCCTTACTGTGGCCGCCATCTTGTCGTGGACCCTAATACTTTTGAGTTTAAGGGGCGACATCTTTTCCTCAGCGTGGGTCTTATGTGTATTATTTCTATAAATGCTACTTGCATATAGCTAGGAGTCAACTATAAAATTGTAGTTTCAACTGGCGTGAGAGATGCCAGTAAGCCAAAGTCTAGACTTTCGACCCTCGCATTCTGACGAAAAATGCCTTACTGTGGCCGCCATCTTTCCTCAGCGTGGGTCTTATGTGTATTATTTCTATAAATGCTACTTGCATATAGCTAGGAGTCAACTATAAAATTGTAGTTTCAACTGGCGTGAGAGATGCCAGTAAGCCAAAGTCTAGACTTTCGACCCTCGCATTCTGACGAAAATGCCTTACTGTGGCCGCCATCTTGTCGTGACCCTAATACTTTGAGT